>NC_137191.1:19700896-19865896 GCF_960531495.2 Zeus faber
AGAGGAGTCGGCGGCGGCGGCTTTGCTTCACATAAAGGTAGAAAAAAGAGAGAAATCAACCTCAAACAATATGTCGCACAATGTAATTTAGTGACAGTACACAAAGCTCGGAATACTGCGGTAAGAAACGAGCTCGTTGACGCGGTACAGGAGGAGACTGACCCTGAATGTGAGGTTGAAGTCGGTCCCCTTTGGATCAATCCCGACAACGGAGTTCTCAGGGAAGGGGAGCTCTCGGACAAGGGGAGCTCTCGGAGCGAGAAAAAGATAAAATACGAGGGTCGTCTCGAGGGGTGGCGCTGAGAACGCGGCAAGAACCCAAGATGACTGCGTGCATTTGTTTCTTATCTTGTTCTGAACACGTCTTTTTGGTCAAAAAACTTGTATTTCCTTTTGTACCTCCCCCTTTACACTTGCCCCCCCCCCCCCCCCCCCCCCCCCCCCCCCCCCCGTCTTGTCCCTGAGGAACTCACTATCGTAGGAGTTTTATTTTGAAATTGAAATGCTGTGCAACATGTATTCTGGGTCCCAACACTATGTGTACTTTGGGTGTCCTAAGTCACATGACAGAAAAGCTATTGAGAAAAAATTATTTGAGTACTGTAACTTGTAGATGGTCCCTAATATGCCGTCTAAACAACGACCGACTCTCAGCGCTGCAGCTGTCCGTGAAGCTGCACCTCTTTCCGGGGACGCGGTCAGCCGCTCTCCCCTGTGAGGTCCGGACGAATGTCTGTTGAATATCTGAACATGGAACCAACTTTCCACGGTAAGTTAACGACAATAAAAACGAAATTTCTTACCTAAATGGAAGTAGATCTATTATTATTATATATGATGATATGATCAAATTATTCCTCAGGTTTGTCAGAGAGAAAGTGATTGTTAAACTCTAAATGCTGTTAAATAGCAATTTCTCGTCACTGGGCCGGTGGCATTGAGACACATCCGCCATGTGTCTGCTGAGTCAAGGCCTTGAATAGGCATAGACACACACTCCCCAAATCCACAGGAAGATCAAGGTGCACACACAGTTGTGTACGTGGAGCTTCCTGGACCAAACATTATGATCATTATCTAGCAGTGTGGGCGTACAAATTTGAATAGCTATGATTATTATTATTATTATTATTATTATTATTATTAAAGTATATTTATGTCCAGAAACACAGAGGTTCGCTTAAGCTCCTGTAGATGCCATCGTCACCACATGCCCTGAATGCAGTTGAACAATATAGGCCTATACGTGTTATATTTTAGTTTAATTCAACGACTGGGGGAGAAAAGACAGACAGTAAACAAGTCTGTGTTTTGCTCTGCGACTGTGTCCACACGGCGCTGAGCAAACATGACAGCTGAGCTTTCAAATCGCCGTCTTTTCAATCAGGCTGTTTATCAGCAGAAGCGGAAGGCATTTTCGGCCGCCCACGCACACCAGCGAGGGGGACGTGACCCCGTGCGGCCCGAGCTTATCTGCGCGACACCGTCACGAAAGTCATAAGGGTGTACTGTACACCCTTGTCTAGTTCCATCGACATTACGAAACAAAAACAAAAAAATATACAACGGCAAAAAAACAAAAACCCTCCATGGAAGTAATCAGTGTTAATTGCTCCGTTATCATCCATCATCATTATCCTTTATGGAGATGGTCGATATCTTGAAATATGAGGTTGGTATCACACTGAGCCACATGCCACTTATCTTCACCAACACGTCTTTTATTGTTTTACAGGATAATCATGTTTGATTGCAGGTGGGTGAAGGACCGTGTGTTTCCTAAACTATTCGCACGAACACATCCACCCTAGGGCACGGCCCGTCCACAGAAATTAAAAGAGAACGCACCGACGTGAACCTCCTGACGAGAGCGGCAGCAATAAACTTCTTAGAATGAGTCACCGGGTGACGGGTTTTTTGCAAACATCGCAGAGGGAGGTGATGCCACTTTCTATAGATTATCACACAATGGATGCTAGATGAGGTCACTGCAGCACCTAACTGCAGTATTTATATTTAATAACTGTTTAAATACTATATCCGTCGTTCATTTCGTAACGTATATATAATATATAATATGACATATAGTCACGCATGTTGAACCCCTGCTGTAGTTGGATTCTTACGATTACAGTTTGCTTTTATGTCCTTGGATGTGGCCCTCCAGGCCAAGGCCGTTGTTTGGAAAGCCTGTGAGTTCTTGTGACTGAGGAAGAGGTGGAGGAGGTGGTGTTGGAGCAGGGGGAAGTGGAGGACTAGGTGTTCCTTCCCACCGCACTCTCCTCTTGGGCATGCTCTGATTTCTTCCAAATCACAAGCAGCTCATTGTATTGAGCAGCATCATGTGATGAACTGATCAGAGCAACCAGAGGACCTTACTCATCAGGAATAATAATAATAATAATTATGAACATGATGATGATAATAATATAAATAATATAAATAATATAAATAATATAAACAATATAAATAATAATAATAATAATAATAATAATAATAATTATAAAAATAATGATCATGATCATAATAATAATAATAATAATAATAATAATAATAATAATAATAATAATAATAATAATTATTATTATAATAATAAATACAGCTGCAGGCAGCTATACACAGATATACACATTTTAGTTGTGTTAGTGACAAATTACATTTTGAAGATTTTCGTAGTGAGGCATGAAACTACACGGATTCAGCCTGATTCTCACCCAAATTTGTCATATTGGACAATATTGTAATTGTTTGGCCATAGCCATCTTTGTCCTGTGTAGTGTGACATAATTGGTGATTTCTTTGACAAAAGGCAAATTATTTGTGCGTTATAGCCATAACAAGTTATTGAAGTTCTGTAAAACATATTTATTATATTGATGCTAATTAAAAATTACACTTTATAATTATTTTATACAACAATCATAATAAAAACATGTGATTTAACCAACATAATAAATAGATATTAGTTTGAATTAGTACTTTATTGTACCTTTTCAAACAATCAACAATGTTAAATAGATGACTTGCCTAATGCCTATATTGCCTGTATTGTAAAACATTTATGGAAAAGGAACATTCATTTGGAATTTGACTAATTATGCAAGGGTTCATCGCCACTTTACGCTTTCTCTTGTTTCATTTCATTACGCTTGGCTGTAGGAAGCTGCATTCACATGAAGTTTCTTTAAAACAACCGTCTATGTTTGCCTTTAAACCGAACCTTGTCATTGTTATAACTCACCTTATTGTTTGTGTAAATAGGTCTGTAGTCTCAGTGACGAGAGCTGACCTTTGGTCTTGTATGGGGGCAATAATGATGTATTTAGGGAAGCTTACGAAGGGAAGTAAAGTTAGGTCATTTTAGTGGTGACGCCTATCTGTGGATTCAATTTCCGTTAGTTTTATGAAATCCGAAAAGCGTTGCGGGCTTTCTGTGACTGATTACAGTTTCACGGATTCTAGTTTTCAGAACGTGTTACTAGTACATGAACGCATCATTCCTTCTCACAGTCGGGTTGGAATGACTCAATGCGCATGGTGAGGAGTTTCTGTGAATTAAGGGTTTTTTTGTTTTCAAGTTCTTCGACAGGTTACGGTTGCGTGAAACTGGAAAACAGTTCAGGTTTTTACGTGATTATTTACAATTTTCCGGGTACTGTTTATTTTCCGGAACTTCTCCTTTCTGAGAATATGACACCTATCATGCACTCGTCGATTTTCTATCGTACGACTTCCGTGAATCCGGCAATTTAAGGAGGAACACAACGCCGCATCTAATACGGGGTTATATCAGAATACAATGTCTTTATTTACAAAATGACCAAAGAGATAAAATATTAATGGAACACAGACGCAAACCAGATCCACCAGGTAAGACGGTACATAAACACACACATACACGCCTAGTTTGTAACCTCTAACCACTACAGAGCGATGGAGTCTGCACCACACACCGCCCACGGTGCAAATGGACGTTCACAACCACAACCTGCACATTTATAGTACATTGGATGATGATGTCACGAGGCACGAGATTTTGGTCAAATTTCGTCGGATTTTCACTATTTTCTGCTCCGTATGTAGATCGATTTGGATGAAACTTGAACCACGACGTGTCTGTGACGTCCCGGTTATAACAGCACCCCAACCATGTCCGTAGCTCTAGTGGTCGTTCCGTTCCGTACATTTTTAGCCCGAAAAATTCAGAGAATAATAGAAATTGGGATGGACCCCTAATTATAATAATACCAAAGAAATACATATCAAATACAAGCAAGATAATGTTATTAAAAGAAAAGAAAAGTAAAATTGGACGATAAAAAATATAAAAATAGAATGTTTTAAGCACATTTTGTATATTTGCTAAATATGTCCACTGAGCCCACCTCTCTAGTATACAGTATGTCAGAATGGTGTCCCACAGTTTAGGGGCATAGTTGGAGAAAAAAGATGCATTCCCTATTTTATTTGGGGTTTTCCTGTAGGGTTGTGGACATAAAAAAAAAAAAAAACAGCAGCAGAGGACTTGAATTACAGGATAAGATAAGATAAGACAAGATAATACTTTATTAATTCCTAGAGGGAAAACTCAAGCGTTACAGCAGCAAAAAAAAACAGTCCAGTCAAGAAGGAGAAAGACATTAAATGAGATAAGAAATAAAACATAAGCACACTATATCTATGTACAGTTGACTAGTTAGCCCAATATGGGCAAGAAGCAGTAGGTCTATGCTAAGAACATGTTACGGTATTGCAGCATTACTAACACAAGAGGCATACAGTAATATCAGTAATAAAAAGAAAAGTGGCTGATAATGATGATTATGTGAGATCAACGTATGTAGTGCATATACAGTCTATGTATTTAAATGGTAATATAAGTACTTCAAGACAGAAGCCCAAGGACATCCAGACCTCCAAATAAGAGCCTTAAACAGGTTTGATGACTCTAGCAGTGGAGTATACTCCGTCAAAATCAATTATCAATTATAAGAATTATAAACTGCAGGTTGCACCTCTTTTCTATTTTCAATCTATTTGCATCGATTTTCGATGAAGATTCATGAATATTTTGATCTTATTTTGATAAATGAACCAGGATGAAGGCGGAGGGGTCGTAGAAGTTCTGTGGCCTCCATCAACGATGTGGAACCAGGAGGCTCACACGCTATAATAGATGCCGGATGTAATTTTAATTTACTCCGCTGATCTTGACAAACATTCCATTGTGTTTTGGATTTTGGAAAAGTCTGGGATTATTTGGCTTCAGAGCCCAGAGGAGCGACGTCGGGCTGGAGGTTAATTCACACTCCACCTGCTGAACTCCAGCTGACCCCGAGGAACTGAGTGGAAACGTTTTATTTTCTGATGATTCCCAAATGAATGGAACCACTATGAGCAATCTATTTGCCCGGAAGCTGCAAAACCAAAAATATTTTGGCAAAAAAAAAAAAAAAAAAAAAAAAAGGATGTGGTCCTATTTGACTGGGCCAAAACAGAAGCTATTTTAGATTCAATGAAGAGAGATTGGGATTACCCAAGAAACATTTATTTTTGCTGTAGCTCTTTTTAAGGTCTCGGGTTGGCTTTAGAAACATTATTTAACAAATTCAATTTGAATGTGCTTTGCAAACGATGGAAACATGTCACGTTTTCCATTGTCAATCTTTCAAAAATCTTAAACCCATTTTGTCGCTTTAGGTCATTAGCATTTTCAACAAATCTGCTTCAGAGAAATAGATTGAAGGTGCACAACATTTGGCATTTGACTTTTTAAGTGTGATTACATTTGAAATTAAACAAAATTTAATATAATTTTATTTTATTTTATTTTACTTTATTTTATTTTATTTGTACTTTAAGATACTGCAGTAGAACCTGTGTGTGACCACCTATTCAATATTATTATTATTGTATAACAATATATTAACAACAGAAATACAATTATAATTTATTAATGCAGTTGAAATATTTAATCCTCCTCCAGTCTCACAAAACATGTTTATGCAGTGATGTCCATGGATGGATGTCCCAACGGGCTGAACGGGCACAGGCGCATGGGGACCAAGAGCTCAGGGGGCCCCTAAGCCAGAGCAGTGCATGATGACACTGTCACTACCTTTACATTTATTGCCCCACGGTCGCGGGGCTCTGTCATTCATATCAACAACAAAGCCCCATAATTCCCACTGTAATAATTGCTTTGAAGGTGTCACCACAGCACTGTCAAAAGTGAGAGTTTATCTGTAGGACTTTAGTGGAAAAGCGCTGCATTATTGTCTAAGGCCTCGAATGTAAAGTCATGTTATATCATGTTATATGACTCAAGGTTCCCTGAGTCATATAACATGAGCCCCGCACCGCAGTTGATTTTGGGCCGGGCATTCATATGTCTTTGCAGTCACACAAACTTTGCTTACGAACGTTACGAAGATAAGTAAATAGATAGGTACGATTTTTAGGATTTGAGCCCATCACTAGCATTCATAACTCCCTATCTACTCACGTGCAAGAGCGGGATTAGATATGGCAAACCGCCATTGTCAGTCATATGACAGTGCCACAATGCCAGTAATATGAAAATATAACCGATTCCACGTTCAACTAAAGAAAAGGAAGTGTCGTTGGCGGGTGGTTTTGTGGCTGCGCAGTGAGACCTTTTTTGACAGCTTTGCGATGGAAGCTTTCAGCTTACCTGGGCTTAGACCTATTTACAGACATGACAACCATCGGAGAAAGAAACGCAAAACATTTGCTGATGAGAGCGGAGGGCTGGATGTTGAGCTTGGCGGAAGACAAAACTTTCAAGAGGAGAAGTTTAATGTTGCCATTGATACTCTTTGCGGGGCCCATTGTGTCAGGATCCGCCGATGGTTATGGTAACTGAGTCAATATTTGCAAGCTGTTAAGCTCCTGTGGCTCACCAGTCCCACAATGTTTATTGTCCTGGTGATAATGGAACACTTTACAAGGGATGACATGGGCCTGGTGGAATATAAAGAGTTATCATTTTGAGTCATGTTGAAAGTAATGAAATTATGTCAATTGAACGTGTTGAACGTGGTCCAAATGTGGTTCAGGAGCAACTTTGTGGCGGCGGGGCAAAGATGTGTGTAATGTGCAAACCTGACATCATTAACACCTAAAGCTAGATTTCTTTCTCCATTTAAGATGCATTAAAGCGACTTTTGAAAGATTTTGCAATAAATAAAGCAATAAATGTTTCACGTAACAGATTAAGGCGCTTGTTTTGTGGCCTATATATGAGATGTCTGTTTTGATGCATTAATAGGGGTAAGTTCATGACACCCGGTAAGCTCTATAAGCTCCAAAAATACTAAAAAATACCAAAATGTGCGTAATCGGCACAAGGTGCTCGCGCAGGCAGCCGCAAGGGGAGGCACCACAATCGCGATTCTGGGTTCTATAATTATATAATAGAATTAATTGACTGTGTTATATGATGTTATGTAGTAATAGGAGTATTCAAACTACAATAACCCGGGTTAATTGGGTTAACACCAGAGCAAGCTTTTAATATACACTTTGTCTTTGTTCTGGAGTGGCGACACCTTGTCACAAATTGAATAATAAAAAGGAAATATACATCTCACTGCATATATGTATGACCGTATGTATATGTATGTGACAAATAATCTCTTGAACTTGAACTTGAACTTGAACTTGAACTTGAACTTGAACTTGAACTTGAAGTTGCAAAGAGCCACAGACTATCCCTGCAGTATACTAAACATATGAAGTATGTCATATTTTTAATAATTACAATTTAGTCTATACCAAAGTTTAAAGGTGAATCTGCAAAAGGATGAAAAATGACAAATGCATGTTTTTAATCGTGCTGTTTGTGACATTCCAGCACATAATGAGTTAGTTATAAGTTAACTGAAGTGCTCCCTCCCTCCCACTCGACGGTTCAATAATTAAAAGGCATTTATATTATTCTAAAGCACTATAATCGGCATTCGGTTGGTTGCGATCTGCAACCTCACCGCCAGATGCCATAAAATTCTACTCACTGCACCTTTAAAACAAATAAATGATGGAAATGATCTCTTGTGTCGCAAGGTCAAAAGGCCGTACTATTTCATAATTTCTTGCAGGTCTGCGTTCATCTGAACAAGCTCAGGTTCCGCGCTGAAATGTGAGAACCACTCACAGGCCATAATAATAAGCAGTGGTGGAACGTAACAAATTACAAGTACTGTTGTAAATTCCCTGTTATTGCGTTATATTGGGTGAGATAGTGTTTTTAGTCAGGCACTTTGGACAACCCAGGTAGCGCTGCGTGGGCCTAGGGCCGGTTAGCCGCGTGCGGGGTCAGGTTAGAACCGGTTGCGCCGCGGCTGCATATCTGTCACGTACTGAGAGTGGGTTTGTGAAGTAAGCGACACAAATGGAACTGATATTTACCGTTGTTTATGTGGATAAAAGTTGTACGTAGTCCGCGTTATGTTGTGCGGTCTGTAGCGTTTACTCCACATTTCAAAGATTTAATCACATTTCAACCTTTTACTCTACTACTTTTCTAACACAGTCGTGTTACTTTTTAAATCCGATTTGTAGAGATATACATACGTTTTGAAAATATGGATTTACAGTGTATCCATGTACATTCATTAAATCAGGATTGATATGTAAAGCTGTCAAAAGCAAGATCAGGACATGCTGAGCACTCATCAGCAGGAAAAGGGTACTTTATGCCGTATTATAGACTGAATATGACAAGTACTTTTACTTTTAACACTTTTCAAAGTGCATTTAAGAGCTCGTACTTATCTGCTTTTACTCAAGTGGAAACGTCAAGCACAGTTATACGCGTTTGTTGTTTTTTTGGTCAACAGGATTTTTTTGGACAACAGGTAAATTCTCATGAAACCACCATTAAACATATGCGAAATGAATTGATACACATATTCACAGAGAATGTGAAATAATTCATTTATATATTAAAGTACACAATAATTACCATATGGCCCACTTAGTTGTTTTTAACTATTATATTATTTTAGTGGTTTTTTTTATGTGCTTTTCTCATTAGAAGCCCCTTTCCTCGCATGGAATCCATAACATTGCTGGATAATAAATGTCCTGAAAAGGCAGTATGGGAAAGTTCCGTATGCAGTCTGTTCCCACATAGATTATTTATATATACACATTACGTAACGCTCACGCTCTAATATCAGGTGTCTCACATCACGTGAGGCTCGACAACAGAAACAGGTTTTTAGACCAGTGCTTCGCTCCCCGTCTCCCCCCGCCCCCGCGGACTCTTCCCTCCTGTGACTGAGAGGGGACAGAGCCCTCGTCCCCAGATGCAATAACCTTAACCCAATGTTATTAAATCCCCGTGATCGCTTTCAACCTGTCCTACGCTCTCTGCCTCCGGAGAATGAATGTTTTCCACCCGTTTTCCCCGTCCGTCCGCCCCCTCCCTCCCTGCTGCGGCACAGCCGGCGGGCAAGTGAAGCGCACCGCACCCCTAACTGTAAAAAAAACACCACTAGTGTCTGAGCGGCATTTCAAGAATGAAAATAATAAAAACTTGATAAAAAACCTGACTCCGTAGAGACTGGACGTGTTTCATTTGAGCTCCGCGATTCGGCTCAGACTTCTCGAAATCAAATAATCTTTTCAAACATTTGCACGAAATAAATATTGGTAAAAAAAACATCTATTTGTGTTTTTTTTACCAATTTTTTTTTACCAAAAAAAAAAATTTTTTTTTTTGCGCATTTAGTTATTTTTAAGAGTTAAAAATAACTAAATGCGCAATAGAGTGTTTACACCTCCGGATGTGCGGCCATTACGGAGATGCTGGATGTAAACAACAGAATGGATTGCACGCTGAACGCTCAATTACAGCCGATTTAGGCTGTCTAAACCACGGGAAAGTTCAAGAAAACGGGTGGAAGCGGCGGAAACTTACAGAGAAGGACTAAGTCAGCAGTTTGTTTTGAGAAACTGAGGTTAATAGGTGGCGAAGATCCGTACCTGCCGGCTCCTTGGTCCTGGAATGACGACCCGGCAATTCTGCCTTCCACCTCCCATCCCGACATAGTGAACTACTGTACCTCTTTTTTTTTTCGCCAAGCCCATACACAGCTAAATACCTGTAAGGTGCAAAGTTTTCGAGCTGAGAGCGGCACAGAATCGGCTCATCCATACGTGTGTATTGTGGTCGGTGATGCAAAATCCTTACTAGATCAACTGATCTTTACAGTTTGGAAACTTAAATATCTAATAGTCTATGAAGGATGAGTCAAATAGTCTAGTAATAATTAAAACCTCCCTCTTCAAATGTATTAAAGAAGTAACTTGATGAGAAAGTAGTTTGTCAAGTTTGTTATCCTTACAAGCTTATATTTGGTTGTCTTGTCTTTTTGCCGGGTACTCCATTCCCAACAAATACAAGAAAAACCTCCTGGAACCCTGGACAATTGTTGAAAAGTTGGGTAGGACTCTTGGAGACCACTGTACGTGCATGGCTGGCTTGGGAGAGACGTGCACGCATGTTGCAGAAGTTGAGGAACTCGAAGACGGTGAGGCGGGAAAACGCGTAGGGGATGTTACCTACTGCCACGTCAAAGGTAGAGCACAAGGAATGTCCGAATAGTTGACCGCACTGCAGCAAAGGCATATCAAGTAAAATAGCTGCGAAGAGTGACTGTGCTGGTCATGTACGGTCACTTGAACTTGAGAAAGGAAGTGCTAGTTATTGTTCGACTCTTAAAGTAAGAAAAACACAACATCCAACCAGTGATGAAGTAGAATCCTTGTTCAACGCTCTGAGCACAACTGGCTCATAGTCTGCTGCTGTTTTGTCCCTGACTGAGCCTTATTCAGATCGTTTGGTACCCATCGGTGAAAACTTCCCTCTGGTGTTGATTGAAACCAGTAAGCCGTTCACATGGAGTACTGTATAGTGATGTATTGCCTAGGTTCAATGATGTTGAAATGTCAGTGTCAAGAGGAGCAAGCAAAGGCAGTTGAGGTGGCTACAAGGAATCGAGCTTCTTCTAAACCGTGGTTTCGTTTTTGAAACCACGGTTTAATCATAGCGTCTAAGATGTAAACTACATGGTCTACACTGATCCAAATCAACCAGGCCAGAGGTCGATCGAAAATGTATGCGATCTCGAATAATACGAATGTAGATCAAAAGCCAGTACCCGGGGATGTACACATGAGAAATTTGCACGTGATATGTTTACAGATGAACATAAGAAATCAAATGAAAATGTTAACGTGCACGACACAGGTTTCTTTATAAATCCCAGTGCGCCATTCCTCGGGTGCTTCCCCGGGTGGCCTCGTTTCTTGTGATTGTTGTGGTGTCAGTGTAATTGAAATTCATTGACAGCTTTGTGTCAAAAAGGGACAAGTTCGATAGTGTTTTACTTGGTAAAGGATGATGACACTAAATAGAGACCACCAGTATTTCTACCAAGTGCAAACTCAGCTTGGAGTGTGCAAACTGGAATCTGCCTCTATTGTTGTTTGGACAGAGAAAGATCTGCATGTTGGGCACATTTTCTTTGATGAGGAGTTCTGGGGCATGATATGTTAGAAAAGCAAGCACACGGCCATGACAGAGCTAGTTGGCAACTTCCACACTAGACTTTCATCATCTACCATGGAAAATGTGTCCCCACGACTTGGCGTATCTGTCCCTGGGGATTCAGATGGTTCTGATAATGCCGCGAGTGCCAGCGGCTGAGGAAAAACCTGGTGTTAAGGTGGAGGTACACCCAAAAAGACGTGTTCAGGACAAGATAAGAATGAATTGACGCGGCGATCTGGGTTCTTGCCGCGTGTTCTCGGCGCAAGCCCAAGGGAGCGCAAGAACTTGGTCTTCCGTCTTTCTCTTGCTCTGAGAGCTCCCCTCGTCGCGATTGGTCCAAATGCCGTTGCGTCGTGGCACGGGACGGACATCAACCTCCCTTATGGGTCATTCTACCTCCTCCTTTTTCCGGGTCAACAAGCTTTGTTTTTTTCCGGAGCAACATTCGGAGCATGTTTTATATATACCCTGAATCCTCAAATAGAAACCGGTAAACAAGGCTGAATCTGAGTCAGTTTTCTTTGGGGTTTTTTTTTCCCCCTTCGGCATTCGGCCACATGCCGAGCCGTGCAGGTCCCCGTGTCGGTTTTCCTGTGTTTTTATTTTAGATCTACGTATATTCCTTTTCATTCGTTTCTACTGGTATGATACAAACATTTTAAACCCAACTAAGTGACGTCCGTCTAGATCAGGACAAAGGATTGCGTCACGGAGAGAGAGCGATCTCTGGTCCGCTGTGCGGCCCCGCCGTGCCCGTGTCTCAGAGCGAAAAAAAGAATGCACGTTTATCTTAAATGTATTTATGGCACCCAGACGGAAATTTGATTTAAAATTCAAAGACAGAGTTTTGTTTTGGTTTGGTTTTTAGATTTAAAAGCCTGCTTAAAATCAAACCCTCTGCAGTTGAGGTAAATAAAAGCCCCGGTCACTATTTGAGGAATCATGGGTACTGTCAATTTTTTTTTGTATTTTTTTCGTGTTTATGTAAAGCAAAGCCATCGCGATCTCCTCTCGCTGTACCCTTCGTGCTTCTTTCACTGCCGAGTTCTTCTTATTGAGCTCTTATTGAGTATTCTGCTGAAGGTGTTCTGGGACAGGTTCTCTGGTGATTTTTTTCCCGGTTACCTCCTGTTTTACTGTCACCGGGTTGAGTTTGGACAGATGATTTTGTGTGACAATGCAAAATGTTGTATTCCGTTCACTATTCATGAGTTGATGTTGCGGTTTCGCCAAAAGGAAAATGCTTTTGTCCCAAGTGCTGGAGGGTCCCCCAGTTTCTAACAAACGCATTGAGTAAAAAAACCTCAGTTATGCTATTTTCAGTATAGCGTTGTGAAGCTTCATACATATTTATTGACTTGTCTTCATTTGTATCTGTGATGTAGAGCTTAAACAAACAAAGTGCCTGACGTGCTTAGGGACAAGTTTCTGGACTGTGGTTGGCTAATTGGCTTGATGTAGTCAATCACAGTCCAGAAACTTGAAAACGTTTGAATGAGGCTGAAAGTTTTATTAAAATATTCTATCTAATTTATTTCCAAACTTGTACCTTTTGAAAATGTAATTTGTGTTCGTTGAATAATTTTAATTGATAACTGCTTTTGTTATAATTTTATTTCAGATTTTTTTTTTGCACATCTTAGAATGCTATTCCGACGAGTAAAGTTGCCAAACTCATCACATTGCATACAAACTGTTCTGTTATTCAAATGTTCTGATATTATCTTTTTAGAAATCTGTGTTGGTCTGATGAGAATAGTATACTGTGTGCATTGTACCACATAACAATACTATTAACAATGACTTTACAATGCTTTTGTTTATCTACATAACTTAAAACAAGACACGTCAGTTAAAATCAACAACTGATGGGCAAAAGTCAATGTCCCCCTCCCAAATAAAATATTTCTGGCACACGCTACCAATAACCGTTTTTGCACTGAAACAGTTCTGGGGACTCCATGAGGGAAACTAGAAACTGGGGAGGTCCCCCGAGAACTAAATACCTTCAAGGGCTTTTTTTCTGGTTGTAGTCACACTGGAACTCTGGAGTGACGTCAGCCATTTTGGTTTCAACATGATTTCCATGTTGTATTTACTCCGCAGCGTAAGCCACTAAAATCTGTGTCTGAACAAATGTGAGGTGAGAAATAGGCAATCCTGTTGCTGAATCTTCGTTCGTATTTGATCTACAAGGTGTCATTTAAAAGTTTGCTCCGACTTTCATAAGGCCCGGGCTAAAAACATTACAGAAACTATAGAAGCCTTGTGTTACTGTAGTAGGCTATGAAATGAGATCAGAAACCAATATTCAGCCAAGAATGCAAGAAACAGCAGCTTAATGTCAATGTTCTTGCATGCTATTACACTATGAATCAGTTAAAAGTTGCTGTTTTTAATATTTCACCTTCCTGACAAGAGATGCGCACAACAAACTTGAATGTCGTCAAGATTCTTTCTCTGGAAATCCTGGAACAGTTTGGCCGACCACAAACGCCTCCTTTCCTCAGACAATTTTTTGCACTCCCTGATTTGTAATAACTTTTGGCAATCTGAAGTACTCCAAATGATTTTCCCTGTTCGCCCAATAAGTACAGCCAAAAACACGGCAATAATTGACCATTTTGAGCAACAATAATCAGGAACAGTTGCAAGCATGGTTGCGTTGTTTACCTTGAGTATCTCCGAAATGGCTGACTTCCGGATTGATGACGTGCCGTGTAAACACGGAATACATTTGAATTTGAGGTTGAGGAAGTGAGGTTTTGTGATACACACACGATCATTCAGAAATTGACAAAAGTGTCTCCTTGCCGGAGATCTCGGGACCGTACTTTAGATTGAAAAAGTCGGAAACGCAAACAAGAATATATTTTCCAACCAGAACATTCCAAACGCACCGCCGTAAAGGACCCAGTCTCCGCAGTGAACACAACACAAAACGCCGACTCAGACATGTTTGTTCCGACTAGAAAGTACGCTTTCATCCTCCTCACAGAGCAGCATTTCGTGAACAGAAATCAACAGCAACGGCATCAACCCTTTTTTTCTTCTAAAAGCCGAGGGGACTTCCAAACCTCCACACCGCGCCCACGCACATTTCTAGTCATCTTCGGTAGACGAGCACGCTGGCAATCCACGAGCGCTGGTCACATCTATCTACTCACCTCACACAGGGAAGTCCCAAAAAGTGGCCAGTCGGCTTTGATACTGAATGTATTCATATATCTTTTTTTTATTTTACACACTAAAAGATGGGTATTTTGGTTTGACATTTTTATGAAACTGATAAAGTCACACATGATCCATGGGAAACATGTTTTTTTTCGCCCAGGAAAAAAATAAAAATAAATGTAATTCCATTGTTATATAACGTGTGAATGAACCCAATGATAAATAGTATTAAGAATCCAATAGTGAAGGTGTAAAACAAAATGGGAGACCTGTCCCTTTTTGGGTGGATGGTTTACCAAAATAAATTAACTCCTCTGTCTACATTATTATTATTATCTCATCAAAAATCCAAGTCACGCCTGCTACTTTCTGTAAGAACAGGAACAATGGTGCCCTTTTTATTTTCTCTTAGCACATTCCTCCAAACAGAGAAGAGGCTCACAGTAAACTGGCAAATGGAGTGCAGCCTTTCAAAAAGAAAAAACTCTGTTTTACACCCTTTTTTCCGATGGTTGTTTAACCCAGAGGGCGAGCGACGGGGGTTAAATGTTTCAACAGTTCCCAATCAGTTAATGCAATATAGTCCAGTGCTTTTTTTCCCTGTATCTATATAATATAGTTTGGGAGACTTAAGCCTTTTGCTCCACATTACATTTCACTGCATATATGTATGAAAGTATGTATATGTATGTGACAAATAAAAAAAATCTTGAATCTTGACACAGTCGCTTTCCTTTTATTATTATTAATATTATTATTATTATTATTATTATTATTATTATTATTATTAATAAATCCGTGCCTGGATCTATCAAACTGCTGATGAAGAATTGCTCATCGAGGATTTTTGTAAACTGTCACCGAAATATGCATGATCAGTGATCTGCAGAATAAAACACGCAGTCACACTTTATGCAGTATTAGAAGCTCTGTTCCATCCTTAATACTCAGGGTACACTTAACAGCAAGTACTTACAGGCTTTTACCGGGGTAGAAATGTCGACGCGGTACTCACGCCCATGAGTCATTTTGTGCCCGGCTGCTTGCACACACTCGGGCCTATTCTAGTCTTTCTATTCTGACAGAGCGGCTTTACACCGACTATTTCCTCTGAAAAGACGCAGCCACGTCGCTCAGGCTTCGTGTCACTGAAGGCACCTGCTGCTTGAGGCTACCAGGCCTCATCTAAGACCGATGGATCCTGTAACTCCCACCAAGCGACGGGGAACACACCACGAGGCGACTGGGGCCGAGTGAAAACATGTATCGAGAGAACCAATTGAAAAAGCTGAATTTGACTTCTGTGAAAAAAGCCAAAATTCTCAGAATAACTAGAACTCTTGTTCTGTTCTCAGAACTTGAAAAAAAAAAAAAAAAAAAAAAATACACCATAATACAGATTTCCGTACACTTTAGATGTCAGTATTTAAAGGCCGATTCCACGAAACCCAATTTCGCGCAGTTGACTTCCTGCGGGACTCCGCCGGTTTGGCGACGACGCGCGAACGAACCGCTCGTGGCGAACGAATCGTTCGCGTGGACCCGTAAGCACGGCGTCAACTCGGACAGCGCGCGAACCGACGGCCGCACCGTCAGCACGGCAACCGAACGAAGTCACGGCCAAAGGGGGAGGGGGGGAGGGGGGGGGGGCGGAATTCATTTTGAACGCCAATGATTCACCCCTCGCATTCCACCAAAAGAAATAACGCAAAGTGGTGCTGCGTCGGTCACTGCTCGGGCTGGGCACCGTCCCTCTGCCGTTGGGGTCCACGCGTCGCGTTGAAATTGCCGCTGGCAGAACGGAATGATTCTCGTGAGGCTTCCACGCAGCGTCGTGGACCCCTTCGGCGTCCACCGCCGCCCGCCGCTCGCATGCGCCGAGCGCCAGTTCCCGGAACGACGACGACGACGACGACGACGACGACGACGAGCGAGCGAGCGAGCGGGCGGGCGGGCGGCGGGCTACGCGCGTGCGCGGCACTGCAGCACCATACCCTGACGTCACCCATTCAAAACACAGGCAAGCCCGGACACACACCGTCCGTCCGGCTGTCACCCGGCGGTGCGCTCCTTGCACTTTATTCCAGCGACAATCGGAGAGCTGGTCTTTAGATTCGGGGAAACACGCACCAAAAAAAACAAAAAAACAACAAAAAAAAAACCCCAACAACAACAACATTAACAACAACGACAACAACAGCAACAACAAAAAAAACCACGAGGACTATTATTTTTCGTGCATTTTTCTGCGTCAAATAACATTGTGTGCACAAGCGGTGAGGCGGGATCCGCTGCTCCGTTCATGACAATAATGACCCTGGAAGACGAGCTGACATCAGCCGCAGCGACTGGAGACACGCAGCGTGTGGAACTTCTGCTCCGCAGCGGGGCCGACGTCAACGGCGTCAACCGCTTCGGACAAACGCCGCTGCAGGTCAGTGGCGCCCGACGCGGCTCCCACTTCCACACAAAACACGCGTCGTGCGTCCACGTTTGATTAATGTCACAGAATCTATATCGATTGGAGAAAAAACAACATCTCCTGTCGTCACGGTTTTGGTGTTGTACACACCTAGCGACCACTAAGCGTGGAGTTATCAATCGTGTTAATGTACCGAGGGAATAGTAATTATATATACTATATAGAAATAATAGTGTCTGTGTGTGTGTGTGTGTATGTATATATATATATATATATATATATATATATATATACACACATATATACATATATGCAATGTCATTGCAATAAAAAACACCCGATGCAAACATTTCCACACACTTTTAAACACTTTGCACAGAAAGTATTTTTTTTATTAATGATATAAAGATGGAATCCATCCGTGGATATTGATTGCTTATTAGATAGACACAGATGTAGACTTTCCGCCATCAAAACATCCGCTTATTTTAACAGGTTTATTGCAACGATTCTCAGGCTTTTTTGTATCAAGGAGCCTCAACTTGACACACTTTGGGCCCAATATATCATCTTGATATTATTTAATCCAAACCTACAAACCTGCCCATTCCATAGTGATGGACATAGTAGTGGAACTAGGATCCAAACACTCATTATTGCACATCCCATAATGGTGCTAAAAGTCTTGTAAATGAAATAGTGGTGCAGTTTAATTATTTATTCATTAAATCGTTGTTTTTTCCTCTCCTGGGGACCCCCTGGAGCCTCTTGAAAGGGCCCCTGGGGACCCCTGGTCCCCGCACGTTGAGACTCGGACGAGATGCGGTCGGTCAAGTTCAACAAACCTTTGAAAAGGTGTTTTTAATGTCTGTAATCTAGTGAACATCTGTCCATGCGACGGGAATATAATTGACATTTATGGAGACATGATATATTGACATTTAAGCTTTTTCATTATTTGCGATATCAAAAGGTAGAGTTCATAATACAGTCCAGCGCATTACAGAATATAACAGTTTATATATATATATATATATTCTAAAACGTATAACCATGTTTTGCAAAAAAAAAGCTATCTAGAATACATTGAAGCAACTTAAGACAGTAATTGGCATTAAGTTATTATATTTTGTAACATATTGTTGAAGGAAAATGACAATATATTGTCATGTATTGCAAAATATATAGGGCCAGATAGAGTCCATATATGCCATTAAAATGTTTTTCTTCATATATTGAATCATAATTTTCCATATACAATATATTTGATGCTTTGGATAATAATAGGTATGAGGTTATAATATTTTGTGTATATATTCTTGATGGAAAATTACGATATATTATCATATGGGCACGAATTGCAAAAATTATGGGGATTTCTTTATGTAAATAATATATATATTATTATTACATTTTTCTATATATGACAATATCTTTTTTTTACTAGTCCTAAACTTGAGTTCCTATAGTATACTGATGATTTGGATCATAACAGATTTGAAGTTATTATAATCTTCATATGTTGTAACATATTCTTGGAGGAAAATGACTGTATATTCTATATAAACTAATATTTCGACATGTATTTTTTTTCCACATTGTATTTTTCCAGTATATGAAAATACGTATTTCTTATTTCTCTTCTTCCCTAAATAATAATAGGCATATAATTCATTATGTGTTGTAATTGATGTATTGCAACATATATGGGGAGCTTGTATTTTTCAGCATATGCCATTATCTATTTCTTCTCCCTCTTCCATCATAATTGTATTCTTTATGAAGGTAATTATAAAGGTAATTTGGAAAAGAATAGGCGGACACTTCATCATATTTTGTTCCATATTCTTGAAGGAGAATATAATATATTGTCATGTCGTTTTTTTGTTTTGTTTTGTTTTTTCATTCGTTGCATTTCTCATTCCAACATATTGCTAATAACCTCTCGTGATCTTTCTCACTCCCTTCCCCACGAAAGGTGATGATGATGGGGAGCGTGTCCGTGGCCCTCGCGCTCCTCGAACGGGGCGCGGATCCCAACGCGGCGGACGCCCTCACGGGGCTGACCCCGCTGCACGACGCGGCGCGCCTCGGCTTCCTGGACACCGTGAGAGCCCTGGTGCGGTTCGGCGCGGACCACCGGGCCCTGGACCGCCGACGCCGCAGGCCCGTGGATCTGGCCCGGGCGAGCGGTCACGGTGGCGTGGTGGAGTTCCTGCAGGCCCTGGGCCCCTGAGCCGCCGCCTTCACGGATTTTCGGACTCGTGGAGGGGGCTTGCGTGCGTGGGGATCGCGCCCCCGCGGGTGTTACCGCTCGCTCCATTATATGCGCCGACTGTTTTTGTCGTTAAAGGTTATTTAATTTATTGTTGAATCGGATTATTATTATTATTATTTTTTACTTTTAACGGTTATTCTAGACAAGTGTAACAATCCCATTTGGACTATCAAGACAACATATTTAATGTTGCGTTTTATAGAATTAACTTTTGTTATTGGTCATCCCACGTGGGGAACATTTTCACGCATCTCTACGGAACATCTCGTAATATCCAGCCGCGGGGCTTTCACGTGCACAAATGAGACCTTTGCAAAATTGACGAAAGCATATGATGCACTTTAATAAAACAACAGTTATTGATTTTATTGCTTTCCAGCGTTTATTTGACATTAGGACTATTTACTGTCCCCTGGGGGGATTCGGGTAAAACGGGAATAACGCAGACTGCGGGCTGTTCGCGCTGTTATTCCCACAGATGTTTATAAAACGAAAGATGTATTTACAATGCCAAAGAATAATAAAACAAATGTTACAGCTACATTTTGCAAGGCCTATTTAATCGAAAGAGGAAAGAACAAATAGGGAGCAGATTTAGCGGGGTTGACGCGATGGTTAAATCGGGTTTATGGGCCTCAAAAAAAAACAACAACACATCTTACTGACTTTATTGACATACAACAAACCTTTCTTCCTAAATGAGCCTCGTGAACACACGAGACAAGAGGGGAAACGCCCCTGAAATGCTCGACCTCCCTTATCAATCGGCGGCAGAACAATAACCGCACTGGTGCAAACTACACACCCGTTGCGTTATAAATGGAGAATGTTATGCCACACGTGCCATATTTTATTTACCTGTTTTACAATTTAAAATTCAGCAATTGGTTTGAATAAATACAATGTTTTTATTTATTGAAGCCAATTGCTGAATATTAAATATTAAAAATTCAAATGCACCTAAATTGTAATGCATTTTTTCTCGAGAAATTGAGTTTTGAATCCATATCAAATGATGTGAAGCACAACTTGGGATGCACTTGTTTTAATTATTGCATTGAAAATAATCACATGACAAAAAGTATATACAAACAGAATGACAAATAACTCGCAATCCAATAGGATGTAAGAAACTGTTAAATACACAGATCTCCAATTATCTGCATCCAAAGCCAATTCAATGGTGTATGCCCCAATATTGTTTATTTTCCAACTGCATGCATTAACGAAATATAGCTCAATGTTGTACATGCTCAAATATTTTTAAATCGGCAAATAATGTGAAGTTGTGGGCAAACTACAAATATGGCCCCTGCAGTGCATTAACAAAATGGTGGCGTAGTCACACACAGTTTTCCTCTCAAAATACTTTCGAGACAATTCAGGATTACAACTTTAATCGAAAACATTCACATAAATGATTTTACTGCAATATCAGAACTAAAGGGACGAACGGTACAGCATTTTCCAAAGAGATTAAACCATTTACTTGGGTTTTCAAGATTTCTTACACTTTACAATGTGGTTTACAAGAGCATTTGATGGTCATATAGAATACATCGCATTTAATAAATGAAGCCATATTTAATGAAGGCCAAATGTGTTATCTGACTAGCACGCTAAATCTTCTCATGCCAAGTTTAAGACTGGATTGTTATAGTATTAGTGGATAGTAGTTGCGGTATAACGTTGGTTTAATCCTAAAACAATTGCAACTTGTACCAAACAAAAGTTTTTTGTCCCCCCCCCCCCCCAATGGGTTCAAGACATTTTGAATTAAATGCCTTTAAACTGTTTAGTCAAGCAACCCAGATGTGTCTGCTGAGTTTAAGAGTGGTTAGTTATAATGCCTTTGGTCTGGTCCTAAAATGTCCTTCATAGTATAAAAAATAATTCTTCATTAGGAAATCTGAACAGTTTCTGCCCAAAAAAATATTTTTTATTTCCAACTAAAATACTTGTGGGCCTATATTGACAGGCCAGCGCTGTTTAACATTATTACCAAACTTTTGACTAGATACCCCAGACAGAAAAAAAGTAACCCCGTGGCCATAGAAAAGGATTTTGTGAAGAAAAAAAAACCAAACAAAAACAACAACTGTGAATCATGTCAATTTGTATTTAAGATATCAGGTAGCAGACGTTCACTAAAACAAACTGGTGTTGTGTTGAAAATATTGACCATTTCAATTTATTGTTCTGTTGCAAGACAGTTGGCAGACTGACTTACAGAACACAAAATATATTGAGAACATTAGTTACAGAATACTGATTCTGAGTGAAATGTGTGTTTTGTCGTTGTTTCAAGGCATATTGAAAACAAATAATCCGGATGAACGATCGAAAGACATGCGTTACATTTTTCAGGCACTTTATTGTGATTCACTGATGGAAAATCCTCTGGTAAAAATGGAGGAGTCAGCGAGTTGGTGGTGATGGTGACGGATGATTTAGTAGCGGACCCTGTCATACTCTCCAGAGTTTGTAGAATTCTCAGTATTTCCGTAAAATGATCGAGCACTGAGCTGCTGACTGAGAGAGAAAAAAAGAAAGACATCAATGTTGACATGCAGTATTAACACAAAACACATGGGAGACCAGTGGTTCTAAAAAGGTGTTTCGAAATAAAAGCACAGCAACTTTATACATTCCCTTTATACCAACCCCCCCCCCAAACACACACACACACACACACACACGGAGAGACAGACAGACATACAAAGGAAATAACGGCAGGGTTGGAGGAGTTGGGTACAAGAGAGAGCCGGCACTCCACACACGTTTTGGATCGGGACCCACCAACAGAGCACCACTGTATTAGACTATAAAATAATCAGGCTGAATACCTTTCCCTAAAAGAGTCAGCTAACAGGTACATTTTGTTCTTCGGAAAGAACAAAACCAATCAAATAAAATCAGGAGACATGACAACAACAGTGTCCACTTTTATATTCTCAAGCCACATTCTCATATACCCCATATTTTATGTGCTTATTTTATTAACACAAAAAATGATTGCAAACTACTTAGGGTGAAATGTCCAACTCCTTTATAATCAAGAGAGTTAAAATACGTATAACTGATCTGATTACTCATGCAGCCTGGCAAACACTGCAAGAAGATCTCAGATCATCAGAATCAAATGAACTAAAATGTAGGATTTCAACGTACCACCTCAAACCCCCATGCAATTTCTTTTTTGCCTCGGGTTGTCTCATCACACACATCTGATTCAGTACCAAAACATCAATAACTATTAATGCCAGGAGCTTTAATTTTGTTTGGCATCAGCACCCGTGTCTTAATAGTCAGTGTTATCTTAAGAGGTTAGGTTCCCTCTCACTTTATTACTCTCTCGCAGTTTCAGGGGCGCTAGAAATGAGATCGCAGACAGCACAGTAACACCGGCGACCTTTAAATAGCACCACCAAAAGCAACAAGGGGAAATAAACGAAGTGGATTTTGCAACTTACTTTCAAGGCCGCTATAGTCAGAGACCAGTCCATCTGGCAGATCTGGGGTATCACTGTGAGCAGGATGCTACTGGCTTTGTTTGCGTTCTCCTTCATTGTCTTCATTACATTGTCCAGACAAACCTGAGAGGGTCAGGGAAAAAAGGTTTGTGTTACAAATAATTAACAGAGATGTAAATTTTACTTCCGCTTTGGGTGAGGAACATTTCTCAGTGCCTGGTAAGGTCCGGCGGTCACAGACTGCAGGCAGTCATCAAGTACCAAGTGTTGTGTTGACGGCTTTAGGATTATATTAATTCGTCAATGAGCTATTAGTTCCCTAAAAGTGGGGGAATATAAATTAAAAAAGGTTGCAAAAGCTACATAGTGCATCTGACATGGATGTAAATACCCTCAAATTCATTATCAGCCTGTATGAATTCTGCATGAGTACACAGTCATCAATATGGTCGTCGCTTCCCTTCAAATCCAACGTACTGCAGTAAAAACAAAACAAATAGTGCTTCAGTGTGCAAACACCACACTGTAGGAGGAGCGATCACTTCCTGCTCCACTGCTGCGGCTGGATTTTCTGGTCATCAAGTAAACACACAATCATTATAAGAGTAATGGTTTTCATCCGTCTCCTCGCTCAAAATGCGGTTTACTTACATTGTCCATACCTGTTACATTAGACTCAACCCAAAAAAGCAGAAATGCTGTAATTATGCATTATCCTAGATTTATTGTTGAGTAAAAAAAAAACAAAAACAAAAAAAAAAACAATAAAATGAAAATGTTGAAATGAAAAACCGCAACACAGCATATGTAGTTAATTTTGTGATATCCTTTAGAGTTTGGTTTATTGTCCTGGACTGGATGATTGGGTCATTTACGGGTTATTTTGGTGTTCCCAGGGCCAGGATGGAGGACAGTGAGGCTGATGACTCAGTGTGACTCAACCTCCTCTGGCTGAGCTTCCACCGGAACCTGGCAAGCTGAGCGGCTGAGGGGGAAGGAGACGGGCGGAGGGCAGGACGTAATATTAGGCAGGAGGAGAGAGGGAACCGGGCGGGGGGGGGGGGGGGGGGGGAGGCGGGGGCGGAAGGATGTGGTGAGCGTTTTGCAACAGGAGGGGGAAGAGGTCAGCTGCAGGCACTAAGAGTTGTTACCGAGGGCGGGCGAGTGACAAAGAAGCCCAAATATTCCCCCAGACACCACTCAGCACATCAACACCATAGGCAAGTTTCTGAGAAGGAAAAAAAGGCATTGAAGCGTAGCCGCTTGAGATAAGTGTGTGTGTGTGTGTGTGTGTGTGTGTGTGTGTGTGTGCGCGCGCAAACAAAGGGCAGATGAGGACAAGTTCGGGTTAATACGAGTCCGAGGAAGTAAGGGACAAAGTAAGAAGAGAATCAACCTTAAGGATAAGGTTGCATACTAAAGGCATACTAATGATTATGCCTTTGTTGAAACACTCCAGAAGCCATTCCAACACGTTACAAATAAATAAAACCATCATTATCAAAAAAGAAGCTTGTTCTTGCTTCACCAAGAATCTCATAATGACAATAAAGAATGAGAGGAACTTTATGAAATGTTGTTTTTAACATCTTCATTGTTTACACACACACACACACACACACACACACACACACATAAATACAAATACACACACGCACGCACGCCTTTCTGTGGCCAGAAGATTTACCCTTGTGAATAAGTCTTAATCTGTCACACATAAATTCTGTAAAGAAAATCTGTTGCTTGCTTTATTTGAGACAGTTTTAATGAATTTAAGCAGTCTAATATAAATATACGACAATATGCAGCCAACACCAAATGTGAGTTAATGGCCCAGATATGGATGAATCCATAAAAAAAACTCCAAACCGTTTAGGGCAAGAGCATCAAGCCGTCACTTACCGCCTCCTCATGTTCCTTCCAGCAGTCATAGTCGGTAGCCATGGCAATGCTGGCATAGCACAGACCTGCCTCCTTGGCCAGCACTAGCTCTGGCACCGTGGTCATATTGATGACGTCAGCACCCCACTGGCGGAACATCAGGCTCTCTGCTCGCGATGAAAAGCGAGGACCCTCAATAGTGATCATAGTTCCTCGGTCGTGGCACTTGATCCCGAGGCTTCTTGCAACCTCCACCAGCACCTACAACGAGGAAGAATGTGCTTAGTGTGTTCGAAACCAGGGTATGCTCAAAAAGTGGATGATATACTGCAGCGGGTGAAATATGCAAACACAGCGCACTACATCACTCACTGTCCAGCCAAATTTGTAAACAATGAGTTAACCGATTTAAGGAGTTAAACTGCCCTTTCATTGACATAAGGGGAATGCCATGATGGTGGCCTTTGTAAAGCGGGCACACGAATTACTCTTTACACGTGTCACTACTTTGACACTGTAGTGAAATATGTTGATCGATTCATAGATTACACTCTGGATGTACAGCACTTACAAAATGTGTTACTGGACTTGCAAGGATATCTCCGGGAAGTAGTGACACGAAGGAGACTCCTGCACTCACCTCTCTGGTCTTGTTGCAGAAGGGCTCCGCCATGGGGATGTGAGACACACCAGCTGGACTGGTGGGCTGCCCATCATACATAGTCTGAGCTCTCTTGGTGGTCCTAGTCAAAGGAAGATCACTGGAGTCAGGGAATAGCTTTTTTTTTTTTTTTTTTTTTTTTTTTAAACTCAACAAAACCCGTTGCTTGCCCATTTGAGAAGTGAATATGGTGAGAACCTATTCGAATCAAAGCTATAGCTCTAGCTTTTAAAATACATTTAACATTTAGTGCAAGGTTCCCAAACTTTTATAGTGAAAACACATTGTATGCACTGCTGAAAAAGAAGGAGCAAACAACAGCAACATACTGCTCTCCATTTATGTGCCATCAATAGCCTCCCACATACCAGGGTTGCTGAGTAAGTGCAGTTACAATGGCCTCAATAACAGCTGACTGTGCTCACCCAGACAAAAGCTTGCTAAGACAATTTAAAATAAGATTGAATTATAGTACTATACACTAAACAGGGCAGTTTAGTGTGTGTAATTGGGTGAATGAAAATAAATGGTAAGACCAAGTTCTCTTAATACCCAATGAACCACTCCAAGAAGCCACATTTGACACGTCATAATCTTACATGTCATCATTAAGAAGACACTTTAGTGCAATGTGATAAATAAGGTGGGGAGTACATTTAAGAGGTGGTGCAAATATATGTGATTAAATTGAGTCTGTGTTCTTTCTCCATCCGTACAAGAGAGGGTAGAACAGGTAGCATTGCATTTCTCTGTGGCCTTGGGAGTGGGACACAAAATGCTTGATAATGATGACTCAGCCACTCACTCACATTCACAAGATGGCGACCGCAACTATGCAAGACATGGACCTGCTGAACAATGGCAGTTTTTGGATCCAATGTCTTGCACAAAGACACATCAGCTACCAGGAGGCGGTACCAAGTGACGGCTTGATGCTCCTCTCGTGCACCAGCAAACTTTGTTTTGGAATTTAAATAAATGATCTTCATAACTGGGCTGCACTTGCCCTAAACGGTTTGGCTTGTCAGGGAAAAAGTTTATCTTGGAGAAGCTGTTTTGTTATGAATTAATCTCAGTCTATAACTCACATTTGGTGTTGGCTGCATATTGTCGTATATTTTTATTAGACTGCTTAAATTCATTAAAACGTTCTCAAATAAAGCAAGCAACAGTAGGACTAGATTTATTTCCAATCGTTAATGCATGTGTGACAGAGATGAAGACTTATTCCTATGGGTAAGTCTGCTGGCCACAGAAAGGCTGCTTTGTGTGTGTGTGTGTGTGTGTGTGTGTGTGTGTGTGTGTGTGCACATGCGTGCGTACGTGCCAGGGTGAGCCAGGGATCAAACCAGCCTCCAATTACGACGTCACCCTTCTCAACATCCTGAACCACCGTCACTATCACCATGACCGATCGAGCAGAATGAACGAGCTCAAGTTCGGATCTGACGATGGTTGTAGATACGGAGGACCAGCGCGGTGTGTCGGGTTTGCCGTGAACAGAGACTGCGAGGGGATGCTGGGAGCGAGAGGATCCAAAATGATGCTGCAGAACAACACTGGGAGAGTTTGATGAATGCCTGGTCCCTGAATAAGAACTTAAGTTGTTTATAGCCTTCCAAATTGACATCAGCCAACATCAAAACTCGATGATGTGCTCAGGCTCCGTGTTTGTTTCAGAGTCCTCGACGGAAACAAAAAACAATAGAGGGGGTGACATACCTACTGTGATAAAGATAAATAAATAAAACATCACATGTTATCAGACAAGTCCCAACACAAGCAGCTTCCGTCTTCCTGACAGACGCATCGCGCCTTTGTATTCGACAACGGGAGTTTTGATATTAAGTGGCTTCGGCGGCACTGGTTAGTCAGAGGAAAGTGAACTTTCCTGAACTCAATTGTTTTCGTACTTCTCTTCGAGCAACCAGCTGTGCCGTTTCATCACACACAAACAGGTCACTCCATTCCCGATGAAAACAATACAACGTGTCTTATTCAGTGAAATGATTGTAATGCGTCAGACGAATGCACAACATAGTTGTAGATTCACGCTGCGTTTACATCTCGGATACGCCGACCGAGGCTCAGGCAAAGATTAGTCAGACCTGCATCGGCCTTTTTCCGCACGAATGCAGCGCGAGCGCATTCTCCGGTCTCGAGACTCGCAAGGAATGATTCAGGGACTCCGCTTCAAAACAATGCATTGAGACCACACCGCAGAATAACCGGTGTCGTTGTCTGGAGATTACTAGGAATCCACACGTGAATGTGGGGAGCTGATTCAATGCATTTTTCCACTGCATACGGATTCTGAGTTTTTCCGTGACAGTTGGGGACAAACAAATGAGTTGATTGCATAACAAAATGATGGTAAATTTAGAATTTCTACCATAATGGGAAAATCTATGTTGATAAGCAAAAGGCGCTCTTGTGAGTACATGGAGAAAGAGGTGAAGGGAAAAAAGCGGTTGCCCATGTGATAAAATAAAAACAAAAACAAACAAAAAACACTTAAGGAATGTCCTTGTTGCAGCAGCTAGTATATGTTACAGCAAAATAAATAATAAAAAAATAAAATAAAAAATAAATAACTAAAATACTTAGAGATGCTATGTAGCAACGCAACCTCAAACAGGGTCTGAAAATTCTCACAACCCAAGGTAATTGATACACGACGTGGGAAGGAAGGAGGGCAGGAAGGAGCCTCGATTGTGCACAAAACATCTTGGTATGGTAGTAAGATTTCCTTTGACAGGCTGTCCGTCACACATCTAGGTGCCCTGGGGAGAACATCAGCAGGAAAACGCTCAAGACTGCATCTGAGAACATGTGCAAAAAAACGAAGAAACTTAGACCAAAACTAAAATAATATTGTGTTGATATTACCTTTGATTTAAAAAAAACCAAAACAACAAACGTGTCCTGATCTAAATATGTTCAGGACAGTTGTGATGTAGTACTTGAAATGTGAACACAATTTCCTGTCCATGACTAAGCTGGCGGGCTCTCATAACAACATACTGTTACAAATCCTGTTAGTGAGACATGTGGGAAGGTGTCACAGTTATTTCAAATATTCAACGGTCAAATTCAGTTACTGTAAGCTGATGGCCTTCTTGGCTGAACCCTTATAGTCTCCCCAGGGGATAAATTAAAGTGTACACTTTTTACATATCAGAATTCTGAGAAGCAGCTTAAGGGTTCCACGCTTAATTAGAAGGCCAACGCCCAGAATCATGTCGAGTTCAACCTCATGAAAAAGCAAACTTGCTGGGCTGGTTTAATGCTGCAAACGCTGAATCAGCGTCGTTAAACCACAATTATTAAAGAAGGATTTCTCCTCTTCTTAGAACATCTTCTTATGGATTAAAAATAAAGTTGGACTTGGACATAACTCAAATTACAAGAGAGGTTAAAAATTCAAAAATAAGAAACTGGGGAGCTTTTATGCTCCCTTTTACACATTTCTCTGGGGACCCCAAAACATGTTTTTGAAGATTTTTGCTGATAATATCACTCCGATTATGCATTCTTGCCATTCTAACATACCTCTTCAACATCCTGTTCCAAAAACGGGCTGTTTTTTGTGGGAGGAGCCACCCTCCCGAGGCTCTGGGTTGTGTGAGTCAATAGGGTTTGAGCACAAGTTCCAGGTTATTGGAGCCAATGGCGTTTGAGCATGACTTCCAGGTGTAGTATTTACTCCGTAACTTTCACTGACTTCACCTTATCAGTCCACCAAAACCTGTTTCTGAACAAATTTCACTGATATTAGATCTAAAAGGCCTCATTTAAAAGTTTGCCCCAGCTTTCGCTGCCCTGCTCCGAGCTTGTGGGAGACGCCGCATCGCCGGGACTCCAGGACGCGGGGATTTGTTTCATGTAAATGTCGGAAAATAAAATGAAAACATCTAACAATAAAAACACACAATTTTCATTGGTTTTGTTTGGAGAAACGCACAGTGGATCTCGCGCCGCGGTCTTTTTTTGCATACTTAAAAAACAAACAAACAAACAAAAAAAAAAAAACAGCAGAATTACTTTTTAAATATAAAAAAATACATTTCTTCGTCTGCAGTTTCTTCACGGACAACTGGTGAATCAACTCCTCTTTCTTTTAAAAGAGTTGTTTGTTGAGTTAGTCAGATGGAGGGAGGTTCTAATTAGAAAGAAGCCCTCGGTGACGTCGATCAGGGCAAAGCAAAGCTGAACGCCTCGTTTCAGGACATGTCTTCTGAATTAGAACGCTCTGAAAAACTGAGAAAACAGGAAACAAGAAAAACTGAGTGGGTTGTCTCCTCGCACAGTTTGTGTGTTAGTAGGCCCGTTAGAGACACTAATGTATGTGGCCAAGCACCGAAAAACTGAGTTTTGCATAACACGTTGCCTTTAAAGCTTTACCTTTCACTAAGTTAAATTCTATTTTATTCTATTTATTTCTTTATTATTTATATTTTTTATTCATGTCGTTTTTATTTGTATATACGCATATGTATGTGTGTGTATGTGTGTGTGTGTGTGTGTGTATATATATATATTTAATATATACACGCACACACACACACACACACACACACACACACACACACACACTCACACAGTATATATCGTGAGAGTTACATTGGAAGAAGGATGCTGAGGATGGAGCTGCCAGGCAAGAGGAAGGCCAAAGAGAAGGATTATGGATGTGGTGACGGAGGACATGCAGGCGGATGCTGTAAGGGAGGAAGATGCGCAGAACAGAAGCTATTGGAGGCAGATGATCCGCTGGGGCAACCCCTAACGGGAGCAGTCGAAAGGAGGAGACACACACACACACACACACACACACACACACACACACACACACACACACACACACACACACACACACACACACACATACACAAAAACAACGTGCTTTTGTAAATGATGTGTTTTGTTATGTATGTCATTGCTGCTGCGACGCTGGAATTTCCCATTGGGGATTAAAGATAATAAAGTACCTTCATCTTTCTCTTCAAACCTGAGAATGTATTCTTCCCTGCTATATAACTGGTTCAGGTTGTAATATAATTTTTTTTTAAATAAATCCCAATGGAAATATATCACATTCAGGAGTTAAGCGTTGCCCTCAGCCTCACCAACCGCCTATTTTTATTTTAGTTTTTGCACCCACCTGTCAATGAACTGGTCGATGATGACAATATCTCCCGGCTGGATTTCCTCTCGGAGGGAGCCACATGCGGTGGTGACCAGGAGGTGCGTACATCCCATCTCCTTCAGGGCCCAGATGTTGGCCTGGTAGTTGACATTGGAGGGCATGATGCTGTGATGTCTCCCGTGCCTATGTTTGGCGTGTGACAACAACGTCTTCTTCAATACTGCACACAGCTCTCTGGCCATTTGTGGTTTTGATCATGGCTTGTTTTGCAACTCCATTGTCATGGCGTCGGCAGGCGACATACTCATCTGATCTCGATCAAGTGATCGCTTACCTTGCAAGGAGGACGCATTCAACATTTTTTATCTTCCCGACTATCAGAGCGTCTGATGGCTGTGTGAGAACAACATAAAAAGCGGCTGCGCGTCAGTGTACATCTTTACCGACATGGTCTGCCTCCTGTATACGAGTCCACGTTGTCATTTTGTCCCGCGGTTCTCACAGAGCTCCGTTTAGGAGGACAAAAGCACAGCGTTTAAAAACGAACCTTTCCAAAAGGGGTGTCCACATATCGCTCGCTCCTCCCTTCCAAGATGTCTGGATCTTCAAGACCCGAACCTCCGATGATTCCGATCTGGCGACAGAACAGGGTTCATGTGTTACAGTCTGACGCCTCCTCGTTTTTGATATGATCACAATCGGAAGGTGTTCCATCTGGCCAAATGCACCTTCCTGTTCGGGACATTTGTCTCTGTCGGTTGGTGGATTATGACTCAGATTTGGGTGTAAAAAGAGTTGGTGAATGAGACTGTACAGCAGACCCATTCAACCGGCGTCCCGCGGCCCTCGTTAATGCAGACTTACCCAATGTATCCAGTTGGAGATTAGAAATGTGACTGTAATTACATTCGTTTCAACCTGTCCGGTTTACACAGCCATTTCACCGGAAAACCCGAGCGAACATTATCCAGAAATGTATGAGCGGTTATTCAGGTGAAGATTTGTTATTTTATTTTATTTTTTCGTAAATTGGATTAAAGATCATTTGAAAAATGTGAAAATGGTTTGGCATTTATTTTCTTCCTTGTTTTTTTTGTTTGACAAGTGCAGCTACGCTCACAAAAAATTTTAATCCCTTGTTGAATTTGTCGGGCCCCTAAGCGGCTACCAGGTTGAACATGTGGGCCCCGGACAGAAGCGCACGTGTCCCATTCGCTCAACGCTGACCTCAGCAGGGGGCCCTCGCTGAGACACACATAGGCCCCACTGCCTACTGTACTGTATGTAGCATATAGTACTGCATACTGTACTGTATGTAGCATGTGGTACTGCCTACTGTACTGTATGTAGCATATAGTACTGCATACTGTACTGTATGTAGCATGTGGTACTGCCTACTGTACTGTATGTAGCATATAGTACTGCATACTGTACTGTATGTAGCATGTGGTACTGCCTACTGTACTGTATGTAGCATATAGTACTGCATACTGTACTGTATGTAGCATGTGGTACTGCATACTGTACTGTATGTAGCATGTGGTACTGCATACTCTATCACTGTTGTGGTTTACTGCGCTGCATTGCTGTGTTTTACTGTTGTGTACTGTACATCTCCATACACACTTTATTCACATGCACTTTACTGCACATGTGTGTATACAACAAAAAGGCCTATACCATATACATAACTATATTCCCTTCTATTTCGTACCCCCCACTTTGTATTATCTCTTTGAGCCTTATTTAATATTTATTTTACATAATTCTATTCACTAACTGCATTACGTTTCAGAAACAGCCGGTTTCAGTTAGTTAGCTAGGTAGTCATTAGGTCGGCTATTGCGTTCGGTTTAGAACTTATCGTGCGTAATCACAATCTCCGGGCGCGTTGCAAAGGCATTTCACTTGCATATGTGCACGAAAGTGTGTGCATGTGACAAATCAACCTCTTTGAAACCGTGTAAACCGTGGGGCTGTAGCTCGCAGAGGCAAGATGGCGCTACCTCGCTGCTAAAGGAACGCGGAAACACACACACTAGCTCTGAGGGAGCCCTGCCGCGCACGCAATAAGCGGTCGGTGCGAAGCCGTAACCGGCCGCGGCGCGGTCCCCTCCCCCACCCCGCTGCACAGATAACGGCGCCTGCACTCGGACGCGAAACGGCGACGAAACGGGAGCTCGGCGCGAGCGTAATTACCTTGATGTGCACGTTGGAAGCCATTTTAACTCCTTCCCGGGCGACAAAAACGAAAGCGAAAGCGAGTTCCGAGAGAAGTGGCCCCTTCCTTTCCTGGAGGGGGAGGGGGGGGGGGGTGTGTGTGCCCGTCGACTCCGTTCGTCGGCGCCGACTCGCTGGGTTCTCGCTTCCTGACGAGATCCTTCAAAATAAACCCGCAGCACCGGGCGGCCATGGGCGCACCCCGGGACAGGAAAACCTTTTTTTTTTTGTCATCTCGATCTCCATTAACCCGTCGTTAATGGAATCGTGTATTTGCTGAAATGGTTGCCATTGACAAAGATTGAGATTTAAATTTCGGCCAGAAACTTTATTCATCGCGAGGGGAAATTGCTAAGTAATATCAACAGGAAGGGCACATAAGAAGAAACGTGCGCAGTCTGGTAACAATTTATTATTAAAATACAACTCATTATAAAAGTGTTTTTTTTTTCATGTTTTTAATATAGTTTTTTTTATAATAATTTTCCAATTTTAAAATACCCCACACAAGGGGCAGCCAGTAGAAACTCTTATATGTATCAAGAGCACAGATGATCTATGATGGGAAAGAAAATCAAAGTAGTTAATATTATCCCTGAGAGCGCAATGAAGAAACAAACAAAACCATAGGATTTTAGGAGATTGGCTTTAACACTATCCATCTCACCTTGGCACTTGGCAAGTTACAAGGACCGGTTTGAATTAATGATAAGGCCGTTCGGCCAGATCAAGATGGTCCAAAAAAAAAAAAAAAAAAAACATTTTTCAGCCATAATTCAAATTCCGTTTGTTAAGCAACTCCATTGTCATAAATGGGTCTATATCAGTGGCCATATAAATAATTATGCTGTCAAATAAAGGCATGTGGGTTCACCATACTATTCAACTGCAGTCACGTTTAATTTTGTGTGTGACATCATCTGCCGAGCCAGTCTTTGACACGTTGCTGTCTCCCCCTACGGGAGACTTGGTGAATTACACTGCTCCAACATACTTCAGTCTGTAGGGAAACCTGTGGTACTGTGCACGCATTTGTCCTCGCTCGCTTGGACAACGCCGTCATGGGTGGAATGACGTCATGGGTAGAATTGTCACTATTGATGGAACTGACCGTAGGTGAGGCCCTCCCCACATGCTCCCTATCTTTGTGCCTTGCTTTTCTTTTTGTGTTTCTTTTTCTTCTTATGGTGCTTTTTATAAGGGCTTCCATCACAAATGATTTCTACACTGAGACTTCTACTCCTGTATGCTGACTTCTTGTGCTTCTCTTTACTTGTTTTTTTGCTTTTTGTATATGAGGTGGAAGAGTCAGGCTCCAGTTGTGATGTGGCTGGTGTGTTTTTGGCAGGTTCCTCCAAGTGTCTCGTTTTGTACTTCCTCTTACCACCAGGCTTGTCATGACGATGACTCCTCCTCGAGGAAGGCGAGCTGCTATTGGAGTAACTCCTTGATCGGGAACGCCTCCTGTCCTTGTGATGTGGCTCTCTGCTGTGGGACCTTCTCTCTGTGTAGTGCACCCAGCTGTCATCTCTCTCATGGCTGTAGCTGCTACAGGACTGCCATTGGTAGTTGTGTGATTGTCGGTGTTTGCTAGAAGGGCTGAAATGCACATCACTCCTTTTATCCTTCATGATCCATTTTGAATGGGTTCGGTCTTTGCTGCTGGATCGAGAATGTCTCCCACCCTTGGGGGGAATGCTGACACTACTGGGGGAGAAAACGACACTCCTTGCAGAACGCCTGTGATCTGCACTCCTTGACCTCCTCTTTTTCCGCCGCTCTCGGCTCCTAGACCTATGCCTCTCTCTGGATCTTTCTACAGAACAACGCCTTCCATGATATCTCTTTTTGCTCTCTGACTTACTGCGCGACTCATGTCGCATAAAGGTTGAAGGACTGCATCTTTCTTTTGACCGAATTTGATTATGTTCCATTTCTTTCCACTCTGAGGGTTCAGCGGCATATAGATCCTTGCTCTCTAAAGCTGGTGGGCTCGGGCTGAGACCGGTGAAGCGTATGTGCGGAGGCCTTGCAGTCTCTTCACAGGCAGACTGCTCAGAGTCAGAAGAGAGCTTCACCAGCTCTGGCGTTCTCTCTCCCGTTGGCTTGACAAACCCTATGATGACACAGTCGTCATCATCAGAGGAAAAAGACTCAATCATTTTAACTTTACATTGAAATCTGTCTACTTGGTTAGGACTCCTTTGCCGTACAGAAGCCTTGTGCTCCCGTGTCTCCTCTTCCACACTGCTGTCTGAGTCCGGGCCAGACGGCAGCTGCACCCTGCTTTGTTCTGTTGTCGTGGAATACGAAGGTCCCGGAGTCTCATCATCCCAAGCCGACTGGCTCAAAGCACTACTGGACAAGGAGTCTCCTTGGGCGTCCAACTCCACGGACATTGGCTCGTCCTCTGAGATGGCTATCACTGATGAGTTTGAGCTGCTGTCTTCATTGGGCAAAGGCGCAGGGTAGTCGTAGATTGCGTGTTGGTCGTAGGCTTCCATGTTGAAGGGAGACTTGGCAAAGCTGATGAACTCATGAAGGAAATGCTCTGTGCGTGCCTGGAGGAAGGGCCTGATCTCTTCCCGAATAGCTCCATCCTCCATATTGTAGCGCGTAATGCATGACATGATGATGTGTTGTACTATGTTGACCAAGGAGCCCTGGGCCCCGTAAAGGACCAGGAGCTCTCTCTTTAGCCAAGGAACCAATCTATGCAGGCAGGCAGGGTTTCTTGTGTAGAATTCAGCTGTGGTGTCTCGAGAACGGCCACTGTCCCGCACACTGCAGACCCGCGCCCCTCGCCGGTACAGCTCCTGCCTGAACTGGATGATTTCTTGCTCCCTGACACTGCGTACCACTCTGCCTTCATTGGCTGATCTCCTCATGGCTGCCAACCTCACCATCATGCGTCGGAAATAACGGTCCCGCTGCTCTCGGTATGGATCTTCAATGTTTTCATACATGTCAAACACCGGTGGTCGGGATGTTCTCTCTGCCTGCCGCCGCACCCCGGACAGCGTAGTTCGATACCTGAAACGCGCTCCACCAAAACATCCAAATGAGCCATTGTCTGTAGGCCGCAGATCATACTTCTTGAAGTCTTGATCTGATTTAATACTGTGGTAAATAGAATTAAATGGTTGTTTGCAGAGAGGACACTCTGCTTTGTTCTTGGACCACTCCTGAATGCAACAGAAACAGAACTTGTGCAAACAGAGGTCCAGGTAAGACATGTTGTTAAATACATCCAAACAGATGGGGCACTTGGAGTCTGGAGACACCTCTTTCGACATCCCTCTGGACGTTTTACCCCTGTCATGCTCCCGGCGGTGGCGAGGCTCAATCTTGGATGTAGACATGATCTTGGAAAAAAAAAAGATGCAGAATAAGTCATAGTCGGTAATTTTGTAGTATGTGAATTAGATGACCTGGAAGCTTTGGCATCTTTATATATTTCATGCATTACACTTTATTTAAGTAATTTTTAAGTAAATTAAATTAATCAGGTGTTTTGATATTCATATTTGGAAAAAAGCACATTCACTTATATTTCCAACACATTGACAACATTTCTTCTCTGAGGATTTTCCTGCAAGACGTCTTCTTTGGCCACAAAATATCAAGTTTGGGTTACGATTGGAAACATGTCTGCCATTCCTTACTTTATTATGGAAAATATTATGGTCGGTAATGAGTTAAAAACACAATTATTTATCTTTACCAAATAGAAATCGAAGTTTCTATAATTCCTTTGTGGCTTCATTGAATTGCATGAATACATTTTACAGTCATGGAGAGTAACATGTAGGTGCGTCATCTGAATTGTGGTTTGATGATGTTGCTGCTGCTGCTGCTGCTGCGGTTGCCATTCTACGTCGGCAGTACAGTTTAGCCAGCTTAATATACTGTTCTCTCGGCGCTTCACTCACCAAAACCTAGGCATTTCCAGCCTTTCGTTTAACTAAATAGACCACTTTTTTTTTCTTGAATTATTGTCATTTAAGGTTATGTCTCTGCAAGTAGACAACAAGGTCTGTAGCTTCTGTTGACGTTAGCTGATATGCTTACACCGTATTCATGTACGAATGGATCTTGTTTTTGCACTTACGAAGTGATGGGAGATCGCAGAGCACTAACAATAACAAAGTAACACGTAACGTCAGCCGAGATATGATCGTCGGCTTCCGATGCGAACGTTAGCCACATGCTAACGTGGTGGGAGGTGGGAGTTCGCTCAAAGTTACTGACCAAGTTACCTCCGGAATCTTCTATCGGTCCCGCGGTTAGAAATCATCACCCTCTCGCCGCAGTCTCGTAGTCATTTTCAATTTGCTGGGTTTTCATCCCCCCGGTTGACAGTCTTAGGGGTCGCCATGGGGAGGAGTGTTTCTCTGGTGAAGCGGTTCCAACGGTGTGGTCGGCTTCCGCTTCTTCTTGTTCGTCTCGAGTTTTATCTCGGTTGGCAAGCAACTTTGGGGGTGCATTACCTCCGCCCGCTGGTCTGGAGTGCGAACTGACCCGATTAAACAATCCTGTGCCTTTAAAAAAAAAAAAAATCTACCTGCAACGCAACGCTTTCCTCTCCCGCCGCCGACAGTTTTAAAATGTAATTTAGTCAAAATAAAAAACAAAAACAAGTTGTGTGACTGTGCCTTCTTCTTCTTCTTCTGCTTCTTCTTCTTCTTCTTCTTCACATTTCGCTGTAGTTGTCGCGCTGTTAAATCGTTCGTCGCCCTCCCGCCCCCTGGTGGCCAGTGCGACGCGCTGCGACTTCGTGGCCCCGGCGCCCGGGCCACCAGACCTCGCCAACCAACCGAAACACTCCCCACGTCACTCCTCCCCTCTGATCACTTGGCCGGCCTCCCACCCCTGCCGCCATCACATTTAGGACACCTTCACCTTCACCCGAATCCCACCTCCATGCCTACGAGCACCGGTCGGGTTCCATACTCCTTCCACCCCCGCAGGCCGCCCTCGCTCCATCGCTACGCGGACTCAGAAGTCCCTCATCGCAGTCCAGCTCAGCCCATCCCGACTCTATTAACGTTACTGTTTCCACTCACCGGCTGTGACTGACCAAACTTGAATGGCCAGTCATTTATTTGTATATTAGACACTGAGTGAAATAACACGAGTAAGCCACACACACATACACACATACATACACACATACATACATACATACATACACATGCGTGTTGTGTAGTCCAGAGTCAACAAATTGGGGGTAGATTGTCTTGCACTTGTCTCGACACCCACTGACTGCAACTTGGTAAAAAGAATATATATATATATATATATATATATATTTTAACAGACATTTTATCTGGTAAATGAAAATGATGTAGTAGCCTACGGTAAGAAGAAAAAGATTCTTTGTATCTACCAATCCATCCATCACCAGGAAGTGTTTCTTTTCGATCTCCTCGTGAGTGTCAAGCAGAATGAAATTGTTACCGCTGACGAACAACCATATTGGAAGATTGGCCAAAGAAAGAAGTTTTCAAAATCATATCACCAGAAAGGGAATATAAATAAGAAACACAAACATGCGCAGATTGGTCACGTTCGATTTTTAACATACAGCTCATGACAAAAGGAGTCTTTCAGATTTTCAAACACCAAAAACAATGAGCAGCCAGTGGAACCTGTTATATCTCAATCTTATCTCTGTGCCTTTTGCTCTAATTTTTGGGTTTGCTTTTCTCCCTATTTGGCTTTTTTTTTTTTTTTTTGGAAGGGATTCCATCACAGATGATTTCCACACCCGAGACTTTGCGCTGAGTCGTGCTGTTAAACTGTTCCCCTCCCACGCTGCTCTCTGACAGGAGCCGCTCGCTTCCTTCTGATGCTGTGGAATATGATGGCCCCGACGTTTCACAACCCCACGCTGACCTGCTCCAAGAACCACGGGACAGGGAGCCTGCTTGGGGGCCTCCTTGGGCGTCCGACTCCACAGAGACTTGCCCGTCCTCTGAGATATCTACCACTGATCTACCGCCGTCTTCACTTGGTAGAGGAACAGGGTAGTCGTGGTCTTGCCTGTCGGTCGCCGGGCGTCCATGTTGAAGGGAGACTCGGCAAAGCTGACGAAATCAGGAAGGAGGAAGGGCACGCTACGGCTCCCGCATTGAATGGAACGTTTGCCGCCCGTAAGAGCAGCTCCCCGCGTACCACTCCGCCATCACCGGCGGACTCTCCTCGTCGGAAGCGGTCGGAGCGGTCCCGCTGCTCTCGGTACGGATCTTTTGATACTCTGGTAGATTGAGTTGAATGGTCGTTTGCAGAGATGACGCTCTTGCTTTTGTTCTCGGACCACACCCGAATGCAACAGAAACAGAACTTGTGCAGAACAGAGGTCCGGGTAAGACATGTTGTTGAACACAGCCAAACAGGTGGGGCACTTGGAGTCTGGAGACACCTCTTCCCACATCCCGTTTTGCTCCGTCTCAAGCTCGAGCCTGACGAGGCTCAAACTTGGGATGCAGACATGATCTTGGAAGAAAATAAAAAATAAAAAAAATAAAATAAAGATGCAGGATAAATGTTTCAAGCCATGATGGGTACATTTTTAGTATGTCAATAAGCTTCAGAATGTTGAGCAAACAGCTGCTCTAAGCAGCTGCAATTTGTTTTGCCCTGATTTCTTTGGCCACAAAATATCAAGTTTGGTTTACGATTGTAAACCTGTCTGATATTTCTCCTTTTGTATGGAATCGTTAATGGCCAGGAAGGCAAAAACATCATTCCCACTGATGTTTACCAAACAGAAACAGCACACATTGTATACTGCATAATGCCCTATGAGGCATTTCAACAACAAAAAACAAAACACTTAATTGTCACTTAATAGAGTAGCATGAATCAATTTCACAGTCCTGGAGAGTAACATATAGCCACATATCTTGAAAAACTGCTTAACGTGTATAATATATAGTGTTAGACAGCTTCACATGCCATTCCCTGTTGGCAGGAAACGTTAGATAACAATAATAATAATAAGCAATAATGTACTGAAATGAGCGAGTCCAGTCCCAGTCTTTCGTAGAACTTAATGCTTGACCACTTGCAATTGAAATTCATTCGGATTATTATCATGTAAAGTTACCTCTGGAATCATCCCTCCTTTCATCGACGACCAACCTCCGCGCATGACGCAACGTATTGGGGGCGGGACTAGTACCGTTTTGGGATTATCACGTCACTGTGACGTTACTAATCTGTTCGCTGTGCTGTGAAACCCGCACACCTCGACACCGACACTCAGGTTGGAGTTATTGGCGGAACAATAGAGATTTGAGCAGACTTTTTTTTTTTTTTAACTCTATTCTTATATCTGTATCTCTCATGTCTGTATTCGTTTCTTTATATTATTTTATTCTCTTTGGTTGTATTTTATGGCTTACATAATGCACTGTGGGAAATGTGCTGCACAAACACAAATAAACGTGCATTGGCCTATATATTTAATAAACAGATTAAAAAAAAAAAATAGACGATTAATAGCAGGGGAATAGATTTTGGGAACAGATTTCAGAGAGGATTATAAATCGACAAGCGGAAAGAAGGATCCATGTTGCTTTTTAAACCCTGTGCGACAACAGCTTCCTGTTTTGTACTATCAAAATAAAAGCCCCCGAAAGTCAAGCTAGAAATAAATACAGATCAACTCAATTAGGGAACAAAAGCAAAGTAATTGAAAAGATCAGAGGTTCATAAATGAATAAAAAATATATACAGTATATATAGAGATACAAATATCAATTAATTTCATGTTTGGTGCTAATTTAACACATTTTCAAACTTATAAATAAAAAAGGAATATGCACATTTCCTCAATGGTATCCTCTGCTGTGACGTGGACTCTTCATCATTAACAGTTCACAGCGCGTTATTCTGTTTTATATAATTTATTCATATCAACTGGATATCAACCGGATGTCTCAAGGGTACCATTCCCAAAACTTGTGAAAACAGTAAAACAGCATTTCTCTTCAGAAATGCACAACATGAAATAGACTCAGTATGCTAATTTCCAAGGGTTTTAATAACATATCCATAATTTTTACAACAATGAGTTCACAGAAGTATTTCGGCCTTGTCCTCAGTGGTGACCATGGGTCTCAGGAAGATCAGGAACAACTTCACCCGTCTCTAAAATAGTGTCGCCCTACGCGCAAGAAGAGCATGAAAAATCGGTTACTTGCTTTCTGACCAAGGTAACTTTGAGACTAGGATAGGCCTCAGCTCATAAGGATTTCCTTTTAAGAATGGGTTAATAGTTGTGTATAAATTGAACTTAAGAATTCAAATCCATGAATGCTGATTTGGTGATGAGATGAAGACTGTTCATTTTAGGGGAATGTTTTCCAGAATTCTTTTTTTTTTTTTTTTACAGAAAACAGACTGCAAACTAACAGATTATGCAATATTTATGATATTATACCAAGAAACTATCCCAAACTTGTGCAGAAAGTAAATTCATATTTCTGATCTACTTGGCCAACCTCCATTAGACATATTCATTTTTGGTCTACAGACTGTTTGCTGTCCAGCTGTCAAATTCGCAGTTTTGTGACTAGGCTAGTAATAATGAACAGAGAAATAGTAATTAAAAAAAAAAAAAGTAATAATGACAATAAAATAATGATAATAATAACAAATCCACAATAAAATGACTTACTGGAAACAGTTTTTGTTTTACTCCAACGATGCCATATGGTCTATTCTGTTAGAGACACAAATTTAAGAAGTTGGTACACCCATTATTTGAAACATGTTAACATTGCAAAGTAACAGGTTATGGCTGCTGTATCCTTTAAAACGAACACTGAAGATGTGTACATGGAATACAACAATTTATTTATATATATATATATATATATATATATATATATATATATATATATATATATAATGTTAGTTTTGATCGTCAAAGATCTACTGAAGTACTTCAAATGACATTTACAAGAGAAAAGGTTTCACACACTTCCATGCTTTAGACCAGTCCTGAACTGTGTCCAGAAGGATGTTGGACTATTCTCCAAGAACAATACCCTCCAGTTATTTAAATGATTGGGTAGAGGCATTCTGGTGTTCACATAACTGCACTAAAATGTATTTTTCAAATATTATATAATGAAATACAATAGTTAGTCAAGTTTGGTGTAGCAGAGTACCTACATTTTTCATATTTTCTCTCTTTGCTAAGTTTTTGTAGTGTATGGATTCGCCCATCATCTTTTTTCTCTCTTATCGGCCAAAAAATGTCCTCCATCACCATTTCACACAGATTCAAGATTCAAGATTTTTATTTGTCACATACATATACATACTTTCATACATATATGCAGTGAAATGTAATAAGCGGATCACCTGCAGGATTTACGCTCTAGTGTCACTTTGCCTCCTCACTGACAGTCCACCTCGTAGATGTGAGGTAGTGTAAAGCAGCACCTGTTAATGTACCAAGCTGGAAAATGCACCCTGATGGCAGCTTTTGTATCAGATAGCCACATACCTAGAGTTAGTTCCACTCACAGGAAGTCAGAAGATCAAGATTTAATAGTATTGACTTGTTTATGGATGTAGACTGACAAAATCTGCCGATTGTCCTACATGAACCAGGTTATCAATGTCAGGCATGTGTCCGTTGTGATCACGACCGGTCTTCTTGGTCAAATTAGCAAGATACTTGCTCTCGAAAAAGACTCACGCAACTGAAAAAAGAAAGACGGTTCAAAATAGCCCCTTAAATTAATAAATTATGTAGATGAACTTACAGCAACGTGGTATTTCACGTAGTAGTGAACGATCCAGGCTGGTATCAACACTCGGGTGAATGCAAACACTCCAGCTGAATATGCCTTGAATGTCTGGAAACGACAACGGAAAAAAGTTAAAAGCAGCAAACTAAATGTAGATTGAAATCTATAATTTCCAGCTGTCCAGAGTGGGCAAAAATGTCCTTCCAAGTATCTGTTTCAGTGGTAGGTTGAGGGTTTTATAACATCAGAATGTTGACTGATAGTAAACATCCCTGATGCACCCTGACTTTCACTTCTTGTAGAAACAGATCAACAGAAAATACACAGCCAATTTAAATGTTTACATTTTATGATACTACAATGGTGGCATAAAAGAAAATGTGTTAAAACCTGTCTATTGCAGGAGAGACAGTGCATCTTCCTCAACCTTACGGGTGGAGGCCAATTTACATTCTATTTCTTGTGACATTTCTAACATTGGCACGGGATCCCCACAAAATTTGGATCTAAACATATCAGAATCTGACGATTTTACAAAAAAGACTGACATCCTCAAATAATCGTAATATCATCATCATTTTTGTGACAGTCCTGATATGCATTAAATATGCATTAAAACCACTGTTCAGCAACCTGTGTTTTAGTCATGTGGATATGTATGAAACCACTGTTTACATCAACCTGTGTTCCAGTCGTGTGGATATGTATTGAACCACTGTTTACATCAACCTGTGTTCCAGTCGTGTGGATATGTATTGAACCACTGTTAGTAATGTTTTAGTCGTGTGGATATGTATTAAACCACTGTTTACATCAACCTGTGTTTTAGTCATGTGGATATATCTTAAAGCACTGTTTACATCAACCTGTGTTCCAGTCGTGTGGATATGTATTGAACCACTGTTAGTAATGTTTTAGTCGTGTGGATATGTATTAAACCACTGTTTACATCAACCTGTGTTTTAGTCGTGTGGATATGTATTAAACCACTGTTTACATCAACCTGTGTTCCAGTCGTGCGAATATGTATTAAACCACTGTTAGAAATGTTTGAGTTGTGTGGATATGTATTAAACCACTGTTTACATCAACCTGTGTTTTAGTCGTGTGGATATGTATTAAACCACTGTTTACATCAACCTGTGTTCCAGTCGTGTGAATATGTATTAAACCACTGTTAGTAATGTTTTAGTTGTGTGGATATGTATTGAACCACTGTTTACATCAACCTATGTTTGTCATGTGGATATGTATGAAACCACTGTTTACATCAACCTGTGTTCCAGTCGTGTGGATATGTATTAAACCACCGTTAGTAATGTTTTAGTTGTGTGGATATGTATTGAACCACTGTTTACATCAACCTGTGTTTTAGTCATGTGGATATGTATTACACCACTGTTTACATCAACCTCTGTTTAAGTCGTGTGGATATGTATTACACCACTGTTTACATCAACCTCTGTTTAAGTTGTGTACGTATGTATTAAACCACTGTTTACATCAACCTGTGTTTTAGTTGTGTGGATATGTATTACACCACTGTTTACATCAACCTCTGTTTAAGTTGTGTGGATATGTATTACACCACTGTTTACATCAACCTCTGTTTAAGTTGTGTACGTATGTATTAAACCACTGTTTACATCAACCTGTGTTTTAGTTGTGTGGATATGTATTACACCACTGTTTACATCAACCTCTGTTTAAGTTGTGTGGATATGTATTACACCACTGTTTACATCAACCTCTGTTTAAGTTGTGTACGTATGTATTAAACCACTGTTTACATCAACCTGTGTTTTAGTCGTGTGGATATGTATTAAACCACTGTTTACATCAACCTGTGTTTTAGTCGTGTGGATATGTATTAAACCACTGTTTACATCAACCTGTGTTTGTCATGTGGATATGTATTAAACCACTGTTTACATCAACCTGTGTTCCAGTCTTGTGGATATGTATGAAACCAGAGTTAGTAATGTTTTAGTCGTGTGGATATGTATTAAACCACTGTTTACATCAACCTGTGTTTGTCATGTGGATATATATTAAACCACTGTTTACATCAACCTGTGTTCCAGTCGTGTGGATATGTATTGAACCACTGTTAGTAATGTTTTAGTTGTGTGGATATGTATTGAACCACTGTTTACATCAACCTGTGTTTAAGTCGTGTGGATATGTATTACACCACTGTTTACATCAACCTGTGTTTTAGTCGTGTGGATATGTATTACACCGCTGTTTACATCAACCTGTGTTTTAGTCGTGTGGATATGTATTAAACCACTGTTTACATCAACCTGTGTTTGTCATGTGGATATGTATTAAACCACTGTATACATCAACCTGTGTTCTAGTCTTGTGGATATGTATGAAACCAGAGTTAGTAATGTTTTAGTCATGTGGATATGTATTAAACCACTGTTTACATCAACCTGTGTTTGTCATGTGGATATATATTAAACCACTGTTTAAACCAATCTGTGTTCCAGTCGTTTGGACGTGTATTAAACCACTGTTAGTAATGTTTTAGTCGTGTGGACGTGTATTAAACCACTGTAAGTAATGTTTTAGTCGTGTGGACGTGTGTTTTAATCGTGTGGATATGTATCAACAACTCACGTAGAGTCTCCACAGGCTCTTGGGTTCCAGGAAGCTGGTCCAGAACCTGGCCACGGCCCCCGGAGCCTCAGCTCGGACCACGGGCTCCCTGGGGCTCAGCTCCTGGTCTTTCAGCCACTGCCGCCGGAGCTTAGTGATCTGCTCCAAACGGAGACTCTCATCTGGCGTGTAACCAGACATCGCTGGGGACTGAAAGTGCTTTTAATCCTGTTGCGTTCACCTCAAACCCCGCAATGACACCATGGAGGACACGGCGCTCACTGCGCAGGCGCACGAACGCTGCTTTTGCTCCTTCCGATTTAATGGCGGCTGGTAAAAACAGCTGTTTGGTGCAATGCCCCCTACCGGATTGGAGTGGCATAGAAATTGCAGTTATTATTATTATTATTATTATTATTATTATTATTATTATTATTATTATTATTATTATGGGTCCAGCCCGCAGGGTTAACCCAATTCATACAATGTAATTAAGTCCCAAAAAAACTGCTCTCAGTCAGATTATAATGATTTACCTTTTCGCTCCCTTTTACTTTTTTAGGTTTATTATATATTACATTAAACATAGGACAAGATAACCTAAGATTAAAAAAAAAATACTTCATCAATCCCCCAGGAGAAATGCAAATGTTTAATCAGGTCTACCATTGACTGTGGGTGTGTGGCGTATGGAGCTGCAGCTACAATAACTTCACAAGAGGTTGCCAGAATGCAAACTAGGGTACTCAAAATGAGCACGAATAACTGCTTTATATTGGTGAATTACCTTCAGAGAATAAAACTTTCATTCGGTCAGGATAGTACTGGTGTCATGAAACGTGGAAATGAAAGCTGCATTACCAGAACTCAAAGGTTGTTAGTAATATTGACAATATATTGATTTTAGTACCTGGATGGAAGCAAATAAAACATGGCAGAATGGTTGAAATCCAGCTCAGTGAAGTAATGTACTTCGTGGGTGAACCCCAATCTCAGCGTAGATCTGCTGTTGGGTTGTATTAAAAAAAAGTTCAAAGATGATAGTATATCATATTGAACAGTATGAGGAACATCTGTCAATGTAATTATTTACTGTTTTTAAGTATGGATTCAGGACCATTAGCACAAGCCGCCACTCGATGGTGAAATAAACCACAATGTTGTTATACTAAACGTTTCCGACTCAAATTCAGTTCGTCAACACATATTTAAACCTCACTCTCCTTGGAATAACAAATACGTGTTGACAAATCCAAATCCATGGAAAGAATACCCGCCGCCCCATGTTTTATCATTGATCTTGAATATTATACATAATGGATTATAAAACAGCGAAAATATCACACGAGCTCTATAACACAACGAGAGTGCTGCACAATATAAACATATCGTTTATTATCCATATTGTAAATAGAATAATAAAAAGCCTTTTTTTTTAATAATATGAAGGATTTAATAAGGAAATCTAAATTTAAAATATATCCAATCTAATGTGTGTGTGTGTATATATATATATATATATATATATATATATATATATATATATATATATATATATATATATATATATATATATACACACACACTTTAATTTACTTTTGGTTTACTTTAATTTATATGCAATCTCACATTTTATACAACACACGGACCCACGACCAAGACGGGGCGAGGGCGATCTTCGTGCTGCATTCCGGTGAAACTCGGAAATCGGTCATTTCGATTGGAGGGATACCAGCTGCGGCCTCATGCGGCGCACTGCCTCCGTTCGGGGGAAACGTGTGTTGGCACGGTAACGGTTGTGAAGTACCCAGAGCTACAAGCCGTGTTTTCAACGTCACGTAAAAGCGAGAGTGTCGTTGACACCGACGCTAGACGTGTTTCTCAAAAAAAAAAAAAAAAAAAAAAGAAATAACACCGCCGCTGCGTCTGCTTGCGTTCGATCTGTTTTCCGAGCGGACAAACCCCCGACGTGGAATCCCCATTTAAATGGCCGCTCCCTTGCGCTCTCGCGAGTAGGGCGTCTGATCTCTCCGCGGCCCGGGCCCAGACGAACGCAGCATCGGATCCAGTCGGGTATAAGCCACTTCCGGTTGGTTGCCCGTCACATGTCGCGCAGTAACGTAACCCTCTCCCTCGTCGGACGTTCGCCGACGTCCGCGTCCACGTAGGCGATGTCGTTGGAATTATCGCCCGTCGTTAGGTTCCGTCTGCTGCGTCGTTGAAAGAAAAAAAAAAAAAAAGTACATTTAAGAATCGTATGAACTGCCACGCTAGTGTGGGATGCGAAGGGAGGTGAGCTCACAATTTGGAATGAACTGGAGCTAGCACGGCGCTAACGTTAGCGTCGTTTGGCAACCCCCGTGGTGCAGGCGCAGTGCTAACGTAGTATCGTTGGCGAATGACGTCTGTGTTCTCTTTATTATCCCCCATTATGCAATGGAAGCTTTTATACTTACTACACGGCCCAGGGAGTGCCAGCACAACCATTGTCCCTCAGTTGGAAAGGCTGCACTGGGTGTGATGTGACATGGGGTTTATAAAGCCATTATGCAGCCAGCTAGTTGTCAGCTATTCATTTTGTTGATTGTTGTGTTTGTATTATCCATTGTTATTGGTTTGCAGCAGTGTCACGCCCCACTTCCTGATTTTAACCCCTGCTTCCCCAAATACCACTTTGTCTGCACATTGTCTTCATGCCTAACTGTGATTTATTTATTGATCGATTCTTCACTTAATGCTTGCCTTTTTCCCGCCTGTCTGCTCTTTTACAGTTTACGGCACCGTGTCAGGAATTTGGATGGAGCCAGTTCCAAATTTCCCATTTTATTGTTTGAGCGCAGAAAGGGAGGTCACGTCCCAGGATTCAGAATACTCCGTACGCCGGTGAAGAATGGTCAAGTATTTTTCAAACAGTGCGGACATCAGGAGTACTTGGGAGCATGTTGTCTCTGCCTTCTGGCAGAGGTACCCGAATCCTTTCAGGTACAGTCAGTTCATGTCGTCGCACATTGACACAGCTTCTCCAACAGTTCTTAAGAGAACCGCTAAGCGTGACCATTATGGAAGGGATAATGTATAACCAGCCAGTTATTTCAACCAAGCCCCCAACAGGCTCATTAGGTATTGTTATCACTCTGAAGGGGGTTATTTTGCGACATTACATGGCTTTTTACTAAATACAAGAATACATTGAGATGGAATATCGATTTGAAACTATATCGAATTGAAACTATTCTATAACCGGTATGCCAAGTTTAAGACGTTTGGCTGAGAATATACACTACTCACAAAAAGTTAGGGATATTTGGCTTTCGGGTGACATTTATGGAAAATGTAAAAAGTTCACGCTACAGTGATATTATATCATGAAAGTAGGGCATTTAAGTAGAAGCATGCAATGGTGATTTCCTTATCTCAAACAATTTATTGAAACAAAAGCCAACAACAGTGGTGGGTATACAACAACAAAAAATGTCAATGTCTCAATAACTTGTCATGTGCCCTTGAGCATCAAGTACAGCTTGACAACCACGTCTCATGCTGTTCACAAGTCGACTTATTGTCTGCTGAGGCCTGGCCCCCCACTCTTCTTGAAGGGCAGCCCTCAGGTCATTGAGGTTCTGGGGTACAGCGTTACGAGCCTCTACACGGCGTCTCAGCTGATCCCATAGGTTTTCTCTGGGATTTAAGTCTGGAGAAAGTGCGGGCCACTCCATTTGAGGTGAGCCGTTCCCTAATGATGTGACCTCGATGAGCTGGAGCATTGTCGTCCATGAAGATGAAATGAGGCCTGTGTTGTTCATGCAGGGGCACAATGACTGGATTAATGATGTTATTCAGCTAGTATGGGCTTGTCACTGTACCATTCACAAAGTGTAGGGCAGGTCTGTATTGACTAGACACACCTGCCCACACTGTAACACCACCACCACCAAAGGCTTGTCTGGTGACAACAGTGGCTGATGCATTGCGCTATCCTTGACGTCTCCAACATCGTTGGTGGCCATCATTTCTGCTCAGCCATCATTTCTGAGGCCACTGGTCCCTCGTCCAGCGTAAATGCTCCCTGGCCCATGCAAGAGGATGATGCCTGTGCCTGGTGGTGTGGTCAGGTACCCTTGCAGGTTGTCTAGCACGCAGACCACGCTGATGGAAACGCTTTTGAATGGTCTGACGTGACACATGGGTGCCTCTCACCTCCCTTAAATGTGCCTGGAGTTGAGTGGCATCCATCATCCGGATCCGCAGAGCACTGTTCACAATGAAGCGCTCATCAGTGTGGGATGTGGCCAAAGGACGTCCACTTCTATGCCTTTCTGTGACTCTTCCAGTCTCTCTCTATCTCTGTTGCAACCTGCTGATGACACTCTGTGACACTCTAAGCTCAGTGGCCACTTCCCTCTTAGAACATCCTGTTTGAAGCCTCGCAATGGCGAGGTACTGTTGATCAGTTGTTAGGTGTCGTCTTGGTCTCATGATGTCAAAATGTGAACAGCATGATGAAGAGGGCTGTTTGATACCAATTCTAATTAAACCAGGAAATGTATTGGTCGATTCATGGATCAAATACCTGTTGTGAATTTTGCCGTTCAGCTCCTTGTTAGAGAACAGCAAGTTGTGCAGAAAGTACTGTGTGTACTGTGACATGTGCATTCAAAAGTTTAGAGAAGGTCAAATAAGGTTCACCTGTAAAGGTTACAGTCCATTTTATCTTCATCATGAAATATCACCCGAAAGCCGAATATCCCTAACTTTTTGTGAGTAGTGTAAGTCCACAACAACGTAGCAAACTATTCGCCCCATTGAAAAAAAACATTGCCCTTTCAACCTATTGCCTGTTGGGGAAATGTGAAATTGGACATCTTGGCATTCCTCTCTGTAAGTCTTCCATTGTAGTTTCTGTGTAATGCCACAAGATGTCTTCACTAGCTAGTGTTAACATTAGCATGTAGATGGCGTGATGCGAGGGGTGTGAATCCAGGCAGCAGTCATTATTCAGAAATAACTGACTGTCGATTGCCGCTATTGACCAATCAGAATCGAGTATTCCACAGAGCCATGTAATAATCAAATTAAGTTATCATTGTCACACAGAATTGAAACAAAGTTGTAGGACATTGACTCCCTGGCTGACGTCTCCGTGTGTTTGCTTTGTCATAAGCACTCATGTGCTCACAGAGGATGTTGTACACAGAGAGGTGACCGCAGACCGTCGACTCTTCACAAGACGACTCCTCACCAAGACCAATCGGCTTCCTCGCTGGGCCGAGAGGATCTTTCCTTCCAACATGTCCCGTTGTGTCTATATCATTGAGGACTCTATTGTGGACCCGGTCGCCAAGAGCTTGATGACCTACACTTGTAACCTCAACCACACAATGCTCATGGTGAGACGCAAGGTTTGGCTAAGTTGTTTGTTTGTTTATGTGTTTGGGTGTTGTTTTGCAAATAGGGATGCAATGGTACAGGGTATGTTATCCGACCCTTCGGTACGCCCCCTACGCTTCAATACACAGACGTGAACTGTGGTATTATGATATCACGGTAGAAGATGGCCGCAGCGCGGTGTGCTTCGAGTGCTGCTTCCTATTAAATCCAATTTAGGAGCTCCACCGGCCACGTCAGCTGCATAACATTTCTCTATTTTTGCACGAGGTTTATTTTTTATTTTTTCAACTTTGTGCGGCTACGTAAGCCTTTTCAATAGAAACGAGATAAAACTGCACAGAAATGTTTTAGTAAAGAGTGCGATCAATCAAGGTGTCCAGTTGGAAAATAACCCCCCGGGAAAATAACCCCCCCGTGTCCCTCTTTATGACAGACTTCTCTTGAAAGATTATTTTGTAGGAATGAAGGGAACGGAGCCTCGCTCGGTGATGAGCCCTTCCTTTATTTGTCAAGTTTTACAGTTTTATGTTGTGTTTGTTTAAGTTACCGTCTCCTGCCACCGGCAAATGTTTCCCCCTCTATGTAAGATATATCCTCTGCTCCTCCCTTGCCGGGAGGTGCCCTGGCTGAAAAGGAGCGCACCCACTGTCATGTTAAGTTCTCAAAGCGAAGGCGCACACGCACTGGTCTGAGTTTGAGGTTTTATTTCAATAAATTATTTTACTATTATTATTATTATTATTATAATTATGTGTGGAAAACTACTCTTCCATCTGTTTTATACAAAAATAACTAACTATAGAACTGGTCTTGTTTATTTTTTATAAATGTTTTATATGTATGCAGCGTGTATATGTAGACAGAGATCGATATAGATGTGAATGAATGAAAAATTATGATTTGAATTATCCACTATCCTGGACACCTCCGCTCCAATTAGATGAACTTATGCAAATTATTACAACCCACCAATTAACTTGAACCCTCCCCACCCCCCAGAGACATACACACAGAGTGCTACACTAGTTATTTGTGGCAGACTACTAAAAAAACATTTTTTACACCTTTTTAACTTTAAAAATCTTATATATAAAGATACTGCAACTGTACTCTTGTTACCGAAGCCCCAAAACCGTGATACATACCGTGAGCCCACTGTAGCTTTGCATCCCTTATTGAAAACACAACAAAAATACAAAGAGCCTCCTAACACCGCAAAGAACGCCGGGCCTTAAGAGTTTTCTCTTGACTCTCGCCTTACAAAAGCCAAAATATAAAGAAAGAAGTACTAGCATATATATTTTATTTAAAATTTGAGTTTTTGGTTAAGGTCATATTATTTGATAAAACAGTTGTCCACTTCATTACCAAAGAGTTAAATTAGTATTTCGTCCTCCGCATGATTCCAGTCTGTTGAGGAGCGCTGCGAGTTTAAAGAATCAACAGAGCAACCACTGTCCACGCGGCTGAATCGAGAGGCGTGGATCTCTTCCAGTGTCTACGGCTTCTCAAGACCCATTCAGGTACTTACGCAAAGTATGACATCCATCATGCAAACGTACAATAATTAGATATTATGGTGAAATCATGAACTATTTAACGCCTGTTCCTGTCAGGAGTTTGGATTGGCCCGCTTCAAGAGCAACCAGTTGAAGGCCATCAAAGGGTTGGAGCACGCGCTGTCAAACCTACACAGTATGTACCCTGCACCTGTTGGTGGCCCTACAGTTCCTGAGTGCGATTCGATTGTACACCATTGTCGTATAACTTGGCCTACGCTTTGCAACCATGCAATTCTTGGTCAAAATACGCAGGTACAAAATGGCAGCTGAAACTACACCAAAAAAATAAAATATATATATTGTGTTTGTGGCTCTGTAATCCCTCTCCTCCTCCTCTCACTCCCTCAACATCCACCGATACACAGCGCAGCGGTACTTATATAACGCATAACTCTGCATTGCTGAGGTAAAATGGGAAGTGTGGAAGTAATAATCAAGCAAAAAACTGTGACCGTAATGTTAGCATATAAAACGTGAGATGCACCAATCGGCCGGTGACTGGAATCGGCCGGTTTTCTGCTTGCTCTACCATGACCGGTGACCTGGCAGATCAGTATCAAATATCCAATTCTGTGCTGGTAGAATTTACAACCCAGTACTGTGCTCATGTACCCATACACGTGAAAATGCTCCGATACTCAAACCCGAGACCAACATAATGTATCCTAGTTGACGCTCAAAAAAGAGGGGGAAAGGAAAGAAAATGTCGGCTGTTTGGAGGTACTTCAAGGTAAATGGAGAAGATATCAGTTTTGTATCCATCGCCTGACAATATTCTAAATTGTGCAGACTGAGTATCTATCACTGTTACTACACCGTCTGCCCTGGTTGTTTCTAGTGCACGAGCTCTGATCGTGATGAAAAGTTTCTCTCTTTTTTTGAGACTCAGTTCTTGACGAGTCACTGAGTAAAACAAGTCGTTCCATTTGATTGGGTTGGTTTGATGCACGGTGAGTGAAGGAGGACTTCCAGTGAAAGACTGAGAAGAATCGGCCATTTATTATAGATGTAATTTGGAATGACAAGTACCATATAGATATAATAGAAAGGTACATTTGCACTTGAAAGTGAAAGAAACTTTGATTTGAAGTTTGAACTCCATGTTAGTTATAAATAGATCTTGTGTCCTACTAAAACTCAGTGAGAGTTTAGGTTTCATTATACTGAAACTCGGTGACAGTCCCATATTCTATTTTATTGGAACTCAGTGACAGTTCCATGTTAGAATTTATTTTATTGGAACTCAGGGACACAGTGAATTATCTCTGTTCTATTATTGTTCCATAGTGAATAATGGACAATAGTAAACGGTGAAAGTGTAAGTGAAAATTGCAGCAGTAGTCAGTATGTGCAGCTGTCCTATCACGTGAGCGTGATCAGATCACATCATCTATTTGTCATTGCCGTACAGCAGATAAATATAGAAATTGAATAGTTAATGTTTAATTATGAACATACAATTTAAATGAAATTCTGAATCACCCCATATCACAATCGGCAGGTCAGACTTTTAAATAATCAGCAATCGAAGCGGCCAAGAAAATTGGTGCATCTCTAGTCAGTAAACATGTTTGGTAACTTTACGAGATGATGCATTTCAAGGGATATATCCTAATGAGATACATTTGTGTATATATATAGTTAGCCGTAGTAGCTCGCATACTTTAGTTTGTTACGTCGTTCGTTGCCTACACTCATAACGAGACCGATGCGGTGTGAATAACCGATGGAGTCGTTTAGCTGCAGTAACCCAAACACCACGGAGGCTCCCTGTTACACTGCTGTGGTATTCCAAATGTTTTCTCAAGCTTGGCAAGTCAGATGTTGTAGTGTGTCTCTTCTGCCTTGATGTTGGATAAAATACTTTATATTGAAGTATCTAAAGCTGCGTATCGCCCTCTGTTGTGAGCTTTATCACCGCCCTGTTGTTCTACAGAATGGGCTCATTGGCATTCACTGACGACTCAAATGAAAATAAGATTGTACTATTATTATTCCCTGAGGGATAATAGATATAGTTAGTAATTATAGATTGTAATTTAGTTGTCGCAACAGTGAACAAGAGGTTGAAGAGCATATATACAGTGGGGCAAAAAAGTATTTAGTCAGCCACCATTTGTGCAAGTTCTCCCACTTAAAAAATGAGAGAGGCCTGTTATTTTCATCATAGGTATACCTCAACTATGAGAGACCAAATGAGAAAAAAAAATCCAGAAAATCACATTGTCTGATTTTTAAAGAATTTATTTGCAAATTATGGTGGAAAATAAGTATTTGGTCAATAACAAAAGTTCATCTCAATACTTTGTTATAAACCCTTTGTTTGCAATGACAGAGGTCAAACGTTTTCTGTAAGTCTTCACAAGGTTTTCACACACTGTTGCTGGTATTTTGGCCCATTCCTCCGTGCAGATCTCCTCTAGAGCAGTGTTGTTTGGGGCTGTCGCTGGGCAACACAGACTTTCAACTCCCTCCAAAGATTTTCTCTGGGGTTGAGATCTGGAGACTGGCTAGGCCACTCCAGGACCTTGAAATGCTTCTTACGAAGCCACTCCTTTGTTGCCTGGGCGGTGTGTTTGCGATCATTGTCATGCTGAAACACCCAGCCACGTTTCATCTTCAAGGCCCTTGCTGATGGAAGGAGGTTTTCACTCAAAATCTCAGGATACATGGCCCCATTCATTCTTTCCTTTACACGGATCAGTCGTCCTGGCCCGTTTGCAGAAAAACAGCCCCAAAGCATGATGTTTCCACCCCCATGCTTCACAGTAGGTATGGTGTTCTTTGGATGCAACTCAGCTTTCTTTCTCCTCCAAACACGACAAGTTGAGTTTTTACCAAAAAGTTCTATTTTGGTTTCATCTGACCATATGACATTCTCCCAATCCTCTTCTGGATCATCCAAATGCTCTCTAGCAAACTTCAGACGGGCCTGGACATGTACTGGCTTAAGCAGGGGGACACGTCTGGCACTGCAGGATTTGAGTCCCTGGCGGCGTAGTGTGTTACTGATGGTAGCCTTTGTCACTTTGGTCCCAGCTCTCTGCAGGTCATTCACTAGGTCCCCCCGTGTGGTTCTGGGATGTTTGCTCACCGTTCTTGTGATCGTTTTGACCCCACGGGGTGAGATCTTGCGTGGGGCCCCAGATCGAGGGAGATTATCAGTGGTCTTGTATGTCTTCCATTTTCTAATAATTCCTCCCACAGTTGATTTCTTCACAACAAGCTGCTTACCTATTGCAGATTCAGTCTTCCCAGCCTGGTGCAGGTCTATAATTTTGTTTCTGGTGTCCTTTGACAGCTCTTTGGTCTTGGCCATAGTGGAGTTTGGAGTGTGACTGTTTGAGGTTGTGGACAGGTGTCTTTTATACTGATAACGAGTTCAAACAGGTGCCATTAATACAGGTAAGGAGTGGAGGACAGAGGAGCCTCTTAAAGAAGAAGTTACAGGTCTGTGAAAGCCAGAAATCTTGCTTGTTTGTAGGTGACCAAATACTTATTTTACCGAGGAATTTCCCAATTCATTCATTAAAAATCCTACAATTTAATTTTCCTGGATTCTTTCCCCCCATTCTGTCTCTCATAGTCGAAGTGAACCTATGATGAAAATTACAGGCCTCTCTCATCTTTGGGATGAGAGAGGGAGAACAAGTGGGAGAACTTGCACAATTGGTGGCTGACTAAATACTTTTTTGCCCCACTGTGTGTGTGTGTGTGTGTGTGTGTGTGTGTGTGTGTGTGTATATTACTCTTCAACCTCTTGTTCACATTATTCACAACATATTGATTTATATTTTTCCATCCACTAGATGTCATCAAGTTTGCAAAACGCATTGTTAGAGATTTACCTAAAGGTCCCTTCCAAGTTTTTTAAAATTGTCTTGTGACTCGTATGTTAAAAAGTAAAGATTGTTTTGCCTTGTAACACGGAGGGAGCGTTTAGAGCTGGTCCATAACTCAAGCTCCTGGCGCCGGACTCGCGGCACCACAAACCAGAACGATGTTGTGGTGACGCCGCAGTTAGTTCTGGCCTTGTTTTCTGAAAGGACATTGTTGTCATTGTGTCCCAAGCACCCGTCTCTTCATGAATTGCAGGAGTTGGTGTCAGGGCCAACAGTGGTGGTGAGTATTTGAGCAGCAGCGCATCCATCTGCCACTTCGGGGCGCCGCCCAGGATCCTCCCTATTAGGGATGCCAACCCCGTGCTGTAGCCCGTAGCGTCACTAGAACCTTTGTAGAAAACCTGTTGTCGTCTAGATGCGTAGCGTCCAACGTGGGAGAGTCAGAGCGTGGAACGTGTTATGATCAGACACGGATGGAAATGCATTTAATGAACCTTTGATAAACCAAGACAGGGAAAAGCATCGATTCAATTTAATTCCACCTTCTCACGAGAGGGCTTGCCTTTTTATTTTTATTTTTTTCAAGAAATTGTAAACATGAATTCTTCCATATTGATCTCCATAAATTCACAACAATATACATTGTTTCTTTTAAGGCAGTACAACAATAAATATATAATACAAATATATAATACATAATACAATAGACCTGAACGCTGACAACAGGGGCTGCATCTCCACAGCACAGGGTTGCTGCGTGGCCAAGGCTACTTTGCACTTTGTTCGCTCCCGCTTATACCCTGACTAGAAGTAGAACGGCCAAGTCACACTCGTTGTACCAGTTATCACAGAGCGCCAGAGAATCAGAGAAGACATTGTATCGAACTTCCCCCTCGACCGTGGAGATGTATAAAGACTGATATAAAAGTGGAATTTGACCTCATCTTGAGTTCATAAGAAGGTTTCCCGGCCGGAGCGTCGCACAGGACTTGACGTCCTGAAAAACCTGTCCCAGTGTCACGCTGTTTTCATGCCACAGCAGACACTCAGTTTCACTCACATTAGTGTCATTCAGAGCATTGCAGGTCACTTATCCTTATTTATTTCAGCAAATGAGATAAAAAAAAAAAATAGAAAATGGAAGTAACGTTTATAAATTGACTACCCCAAAAGTTTATGTCCCACATTGTTGTGATGACATTTATGCCTCAACTTGCATTTACATTCCATGAGGTCATTTGCGATGTACATAACTCAACATACTGTATATTTCATAAAGCCCTAATTCTGATGCGTCATGAAGGTCTACCTTCATATGTCTGCAGCTCGTTGTGAGACGATGTGACGCTCACGTTTCCTTCCTCCTCCCGCTCGCAGGAGAGCCGCCCCAGCGGGCGCCGAAGGACTCTGTGAAAGATGTGGCATTTGCCGCCACAGGGACCAAGTCCAAGACGCTGGCCTCCGCCGCCGCGACCCCAACCAAGCCCCCGCAGTTCGTCTGACGGGGCCGCCACGCACAATCGCCACCATGTGACTGTTCTGAAGCTGTGCCGCTTTTTAACCTACCTCTGTTATTTGACTTGATTTTTTTTTTTATTCCCAAATCTTGTTTCATCCGTGCTACTCTGTTCTCGCCCACTAACAACCGTTAGGTCAGCTTCTCCGGGGTTGAACTGGAGTCTTAACTTATCACTTTTTGTCTTGTTGATATGTGCATTTAATCTTCGGACTCAGGAACCAAACCGCTGTCCACCGACTGCCTTGGTTTAAACTATCAAAAGATAGTTACCAGCAACATCACACACACAATGCTTTGTATAGGGTTTCAAATTAAATATTTGAAGCCTTAGATGCATGACTAAAAGTCGTGCATGTAAATGATGTAAGTAACCTGGATCTGAATGCATGTCAATTCGCTAGGTTATCCTGATGAAACCGTATTATTTGAAGTTAGTCAATAACAGCAGGGCCCAAGCAGAGATCACATCAACAGATGGGGAGAAATCAATTTAGGTCACTGCAAGAGGAAAAAAAACTTGAAAGAATGAAGTGTCTAACTGTATATTGTGATGTTAGGAGATCATTTCACTATTTTGTGAATCTGGTCTTTTTTTTTTTACCAAAACAAGAAGCGGTCCTCGTGTATTGGTTTCTAATGAAGGCATTTCTGTGGTTGTATTTCCTTTTGGAGAAAATAACTTTGTATGAATTTTAATTTAATTTTATTCCTCAAACTCTTATGTGAAATCCCTTTTTCGATACTTTTTTTTTTTTTTAAGAGTGCGTTATAATTCTATTTATTGAACTGTGACATTTAGAATAAAGATATTGTACGCATTAAAATAATTGTATATATCCCAGACTGCAGGTGTCCTTATTGTACGGGGACCAAATCATAAACCAGAAGTACCAGTTTTGTCAACTTTTTTTTTTTCTTTCTTTTTAACTGTTGTGTCCCCACCAAACAGACTTTCAGTGATGTGCTTTATTAACCCCTTCGACAAACATTTCACAGAAGAGAAAAAAATGCATCTGCACAAGTTGTTTTTTTTATATATAAAACTGTTTATAATTATATTACAATGAGAAAAGACACAATACCTTCAAGTGTTTGCTAAAACATAGCCAGCACCAGGTACACATGTGTTCACATACACCCACAAAAAAAAAATAACATGTATAATATGACATCTTCTGAATGCGTATTACACATCTGCTGAAAGGAACTTATTCACAGGTCTCTGGCACAGAACTCTCCGCACTACAGGGTTCAATAGGTTTTATTACTGCTGCCGATCACCACCCATCACCAACCTCACACTCAAATCTCAACCCGCACCTTTTTTTTGTCTTTAACCTACGTTCCTAAAACGTTGTTGGCGTGTGCAATGTGCGAGTCCGCTCCTGCCAATCCTGCACCAGATGTTCTGGAGAAATGTCAACGTTAAGGGGATGGCTGCGTTTTTTTTTTTTTTTTGTTTGTTTTTAAATCTTTAACAACAATTGCTCATATTGTACATACAACTAAGAGGATGGAGGAAAAGAACAAAAACAAAAAAAAACAGGGTGGCCTGGGTGCGGGGTGGGGGGCTGACCTAAATTCTACATTTTCATAAGATATTCACCTGGAATTACATAGGAGTCCTTCCTCTATTCTGTGTGGAAGGGATCGGGAAAAACAAAGTGACGAGTTACTTGGCACCTCCTCCCTGCGCCGTCTGAGCCTTGACCTCGTTTCACCCCGAATCCAATCTCTCTTAGGGCCGCGCTCGCCTGCTGACTTCCCTTAGCGTCACACTGTGCTTTTGTGCTCCGGGGGGAAAAAAACAAAAAAAAAAACACTGAAGTAAATCTCTGCGCAACGGAGACGTCGAGAGAGGGACACGACCGGAACGTTTAAATTCATCGTCCGCTGACCCGTTGTCCTTATAAAACCGTGATTCGATTCCTACGGGTTACTTTGCACACCAACAACGAATGGATTTTCCTGATGCCGGTCACCCCCCCCCAAATTCAGGCAATCCCTTCTCCAGCCAGATCGCATAGTACAATCTCAATTTTAAGGAAATAAAGGTGTTTTTCTTTTTAATACAAGGCACGTCATTAAAATCAATTCCATAACCACCATCCAGCCACCGACATCCACCCACATCCACCCAATTGCTTCCACACCCCCTCAACCCCAAACGTGCGCTATGTGCATTTTTTTAGACAATGTCGTTTGAAACGTGGAAAATCTCAAGATGTGGCCAACTCCTCAACCCGCTTCCATCTCGCCTTCGCTGCTTTCGTTCTCTAGCGGGAGGTTCTGTGCAAGAGATTTATTTGTATTTTTTCTTCCTTGTACATTTGTTTAGTCTGATTTCTCTCGTGACTGACAAGGTCACAAAAAAAAGAAAGAAAGAAAGAAAGAAAAAGGGACATTTTCCGCTACTAACAGTCACGTACAATTCATTGACGTAATGTAAACTCTTTATGAAAAGAAAAGGTCAAGAACTTTCTTGTATGTTTGCTCTCCTGGAGTGTGGAGAGAGCGCTGAGCATGGAAAAAAAAAATAAAATTAAAAAGAAAAAAACGAAAGAAACGTCGGAAAAGAAAAACGCGGTCACCTCAGTGCGCCACGGACACAGAAGCAAAAAAAACCCCAAAAAAAACAAACAAACACGTTTGTCTTCTACCTACTATCCTGTTATTAAAAAATAAAATAAAAACAGACAAACAAAAGCACAATATGGTTGTATTGCTGCGTTTGGGGACGTTATCCTGATCCGCCGGGGAGAAGCAGGAAGGGTCGCGAGGAGCCGGGAGGGAGAACGTCTTCAGCTGCCATCGGTTGGATTATCCTTTTTATAGCCGCTCCTCTCCAAGTGACTCCGTCGTTTTTCATGTTGCTGTTGTTGTCGTCGTCGTCGTTTAAAAAAAAAAAAAAAAAAAAAAAAAACAAGCCCATTTTTCGACGTACGATAACAGAAGTCACCGTTTACAGCAAGAAATAAAAAATAAAATAAAAATAAAAAAACGAGCTTCGAGAGCGTTTTTTCGTGTGTTTTTTTTTTAACCCCATTGTTTGCTGTTCAAGGTGACTGAAAGCTGCCGTGGGAGTTTTTTTTGTTTTGTTTTCCCCCGTTGTTGTTGTTGTTGTTGTTGTTGTTGTTGTTGTTACCAGTGTTGTATTTTTTTCCCGTCTTTTTTTATTTTATTTTTCCGTGACGCGCACGGCGAGGAAGGCGCACGGCAGAGCGGGTCGGCAGGTGGGGGCGGGGGTGGTGCTGTCTGGAGTTGGATCCTCCAACAGCTTCTCAGTAGGGGGGGGGGGCTTTTCAAGAGTTCTGCGCGTGCACCCCCCCCCCTCCCCCCTTTGCCCATGGAATCCATTTCCACCCATTTGGGCGGAGGGGGGGGGGGCGTTGAAAACAAAGCACCCAAGGGAGGGAGGATCAACGCGGGTGTTTGGGGGTTTCTGCGGGCCGAGTGTGTGTGTGTGTGTGTAGCAGGGTGACGACCTGAGTAGGAGAGAGGGATGGAGGGACGGGGGGGTGGAGGGTTGGAGGGATGGAGAACAGGCACCGAGGCACAGAGTGACAGCAGGGGAGTCGCCCACGGAAAATAGAGGGAGAGAGAGGGGTGAGTCAGGGTGTTGCCCCCCCCCCCCCCCGCCTCCTCCACTCTCCCTCCCACCAGCCTGGCCTCCTGTCTGTCACACACACACACACATATATATATATATATATATATTTATAGATATACTCTTCTTTTTTGTCTTTTCATTACAAGAGAACGTTTAGGAAAATATAATACAAAATTTTAATACAAAAGGAAACGTAGACTACACTGGCTAGGATCACTTTCGAGTGATGAGTAGCTTTATTTTTTTGTACGCGTTTGTTTTCGTTTTTTTCAAAAGTCTTTTTTTATTTTATTTTTTATTTTTTGGGGGCGCGATGGGTCCACGGGGTCCGTTTAGATACTGTAGAGTGTCGGGTCGCCAAGCTCTGAAGACCGCCGGAGATGGAGGCCCAAGGATTATTAAAGGATGTCAGAGAGCGGTCGGGACGCCTCCTCCGTCCACAGTGACTACTGCGCGTTGCGTGGCGTACGGATTATTTTGCAGTTTCCATCAATATGAATCTATATGATTTGGATTTCAGCAAAGCCTAGAAGCTCCAGGAGTAACAGATAAGAGGAAGAAAGCACGGTTATTAGGCCTGGACTCGTTCAACTAAAAAAAAAAAAAAAAAACCCCACAAACAAAAAAAAGAATCCCCTCCACACGCAGCGAATCATTAGAGCTGGCCTTTCTTCTGTGTCCGACTTCGACAACTTTGACTTGTTAACGGCGACAACAGACTCAGATGGATGAGACGTGGACGCGGCGTGACGGCGAAGAAGGAATTCCATGTTTATCCAGCAAAGTGGCGAGATGAGAACTTGAGGGAACGCTGTCAAACGTGAGTCCCGCAGGATTGACGCGAGAAAGTTGGCTCTCCAAGTTCGCTGCTACATCAATGTGCTACTGAAATGTAAAACAAAGGGTCAATCCTGGGGGTAACTGATCTGAACCGTTGTTTATATATGTATATTTGATATATTTCTTGAAATGCTTTATAGATTTTAATTTGTATTTTCTGTCTTATTCCTATTTTTATCTTTTTTTTATCATTTTTTTTTAATGTATTTTTAATTTTTTTTTAATACTTTTTCTATTTGTACTATGCAAGAGGTGCCTGGCTCTCAAACACTGACGATGGAAAACCAATCGTGCGTAAATCACCACAGGGTGACAAGAGGAGGCTTGTGTTTGCTACAGCTGGGTCTCTCTCTCTCCCTCTCGCGCTCTCTCTCTCTCTCTCTCTCTCTCTCTCTCTCTCTCTCTCTCTCGCGCCCTCCCTTTCTCTTGCTTCTTTCTCACGTACAAAAACGGTCGCAATTAACAAGTCAAAGCTGTGAACCGAAGCACAGAATTCCCCGTTTCAACCACAACGTCTACTCATCTCTCCGTGAGCCTGTGGAAAAACACTAAGTTGAGGGGTGGGGTGGGGTGGGGGTGGTGGTTTACGGACAGCGGGGATGACGAGGTGGGGGGGGGGGGGGCAGGTTTGGGGCTTGGGCAGGATACTGAGGGGGTGAGGTAGGGTCAGTGGTCTAGAAGGGAGAGGGGCGGAGTTGGAGGGGTTTCAGGAGGGCTCGAGTGGAATTCTGACCTTTCTGCTTCCTGTTAGCGGAGGCCAAGAGAGCGCTCTGCTCTTTTTGGCGGCCCCAACAGCAGCCAATGTCGGTGAAAGAATGGTTGAAAATTGTTGTTCGGGGAGGGGGGTGGGGGGTGGGCTGGAGGGGACGCAGGGTCGGAAGGGGGGAGGTGCGGCCCACCAGCGCCCTAGCAGTGGTGCGGCTGCAGTCTGTGGGAATGTGTCACTGTGTAGCTGGCGTCGCTGGAGCTGCCCTGGAGGCTGTAGTGATCCTCCTCTTCCTCCTCGCCATCGCTGATGCTGTCCACGCTGTCGGCCTCGATGGGGGTGAACTCCATGCCCTCGATGTCAACGTCTGCACACGGGACACAACACAAATTTACCGTCAGTGGGTGGATGTGGGGGGCGGAACGAGCGTTTAAAGCCTGCGGCGCTCGCCGTGCCTGCGGATTTAAAAAGAATTTGGGCTGCGATTACCTCTGTACAAACAGGGGTACGCTTTGTGTTTCCTCGGCTGATCCGGGTTCTGTGATAAACGATTGTTTGTCTGTGTGTGTGTGTGTGTGTGTGTGTGTGTGTGTGTGTGTGTTTACCATGCGCAGGGATAGTGAACATAATTGTGTGCATTGGGTATTTCACAGACACGCCTTAAAACCTCAACGCGTTGGGCGGTCACAGCCTCGGAACACTGTGACCAGAGACCAGGGGTGGATCTCACAATTCAATGTATCTCATTTATTCATTCATAATATTAATGTTCTTCTTGATGAAGTAGATAATACCAGAGAGTAAAGGAATGACAGCGTAATAAGGTTTGAACCAACAATAAGACGGCCGAGGCTTTGTGCGATGAAACCACTTAGACACTTCATTCACAGCAATTAGAGTCGTCGTAATGAGCTTAGTTTAGCCCTCGCTAGATCTTTTGTTCTTTACGACACACAGAGAGAAGACTATGCCACAGTCAGGTTAATATAGTCGGTAGCCGCGGTGGGGCTATCGGTGAATGGGTTTAGTGATTTCAGTCGGAATCTCTCAACACTTGACCTCTGGACCGGGGCCTGACCTGTAAACAAAGCTGGGCTTAGCGGGAGTGTGCGGATTCTACTCACAGCCAGCGTGTCGTACAGCGTGTCGGCGGCCGGCGGCGGCAGATTCCACCGCCAGCTGCCATTAAAGGTGTCAATCGCAGATTTGTGGGTATGGCGGCGGGAGACACATCTAAGTGGACTCGAACCACAGTTTGGGCCAGTATACTGTATGCATCACGGCCCGTCCAGGCCAGCACAGGCCTGCTGCAGACAGTAGTGATTAGATCGGAACGAGAGTTCTACTACGGTAAAATAGTAACACAAGGGCCCGGCTTAACCGTGGACGATACACTAGATTGATCTACAGCACATTTAGGTCATCACTTCGGTTATATGACGGCCACTGCCGTAAATGTGTTTCACTGGGACGATTGCCAAGCACATATGCACAGGAGAGTCCTATTTTTGACTAGAATAACAGTACAGGCTTGAGGACCCGGAGGGCCACCGGGGTTGTGCTGCTCCGGTGACCCCTGCGGTGCACGCTGTGTTTATCCTCACATGGCTCGGAGTCGGTGGAGATGGTGGAGCCCATGCTGTCGGTGCGGATGCGCTCCACGCTGCCCGACACGGAGAGCTGCTCCAGGCGGCGTTTGAGGTAGCGGTGCTCTCGCTGCAGCTGCTCCTTCACATTCAGAGCCCTCCTGTCCTGTTCCTCCAGTTTCTGGAGAAAATGCACGCAGACGCAACTTCAACACTCAGAATCGGTGACAAAGCAAAGCATCCGTCAAAGACCCGGGGGGTTATACTTTATAGGCATTTGGGAAGGTGGGTGGACCCCAATTAAAATTTTAAGCAGCTCTCGGAATGCAGTATGTGGTGGTACATATATCCCAGAATGCTGTTCTGTTGCCGCACAGCGGTTGTTTGATGCGAGAACAGAGAATGAGGTTTTTAATTAATACAAAGCAATAAAAATGTTTAATAAAATTCAACACTATAGCTTTATTTAATGTAGAGGCTGTAAAGGTCGAGGATACAATACTTATATTTATACATAATTCATGTTAGATTCATTCTTAACCCAAAAAAATTATCAGTGTTTTGATCCCATTGGAGAACGAAACACAAATCTAATAATAGTGGTGCGTCAAGTTGGGAAAGTGAGCGGTGACCTCAATTTTATCAGCTAGCAATGTTTGTGATATCAATAAAGAAACAGAAGCACGAGCGGTGCATGCATGGTAAGCATTTTTCTGTTTTCTTCTTCTTTTTTTTCTATGGACTTGGAGACATGTTGAAGGAGGAAATAACAAGAGTCATTGTGTAGACCGTCCGAGCAGTAGGTATATGCACAGTAAACAGGAAATGAAGGGTTAAATCTTGCTAAGTCTGAATTTTTCACCAACCACAGTCTCCGCTGTCTGCACACAGCAGCAGCAGTGCAGCGTGTCCTAAACTGTACTGGATAAACAATTGGTTTTTTTCCGGGCGTCTTTAACGTCTATTGTGCATTAAATCATGTAAAGGTGCACAATGTTGTACCAGTGCTGTGGTTCCAAAGCCCTTTCTTTCCGGCTTTAAGTTACTAAGCCCTTGAGAACCGTCCCACTGCAGATGGCCTCCCTCTATAATATCTTGCGTGTCACTTAGCATACATGAGCTGCAACAGTTAATGAAGCGTACACAAGGAGGCTGCCTAAAGGAAATCCCAAATCCAATTATCTCCGACCACATATCTGAAAATCAGCCAAATGTACTGCACCCCACCACTCCCATCCACTGTGATACGCATTTTATTTTGTTGACTTGTGATCTGTTTGAGAATTTATGAGTATTATTATATTATCTTTTCAAACTGGAGAACTCCTCACGCTGCACTTCTACCATCTCAGAGAATGAAAGAAAGAAAAAATAGTGACACACCACAGAGAGGAAGAGGACTGTGGGAAAGTAAGTGTTCTGTGATATCATATGTATGGGGCTGGTGTGAGAGTGCGCCACGGTGATGGCGGAGGGGTGGCAGTTGTGAAAATTCACGATGGGCGGAGAGGATGGACCCGACAGGGCGCATGGTGGTGGGCTTGGAGGTACCTTGATGTGCATCTTGGCCCTCTTCAGCAGGCTCAGCGTGGTGTGTCTTGTGCTGTCCGGACCCAAAGGCACCAGCTTCTTCAGCTGCTCCAAGTAGAGCCGCAGTTTGGCACGTCTGCAAACATACAGAAGCCTGGGGTGAGTCAGCAAACCTCCACCAGCAGGGAGGTGGGAAGGCACCTACGCTCGCAGACTGCACAACCACTAAATCTAGCCAGCCTCGCGCTAGACTGACAGACAGAAGGAAGAAGAGGCTGCGGCGGTTTGGGTAGCGAGGGAGTTCACTGTGGGAAGGATCAAATAGAATCTATGTGCTGTTCTGATGCAGTGGTTTTGGTTTTTGCGTGCTTAGGATGAAGCAGTTGGGCAAAGATATGCATTTTGGACAGGAAACAAACGGATAAAAAGTCATGGCAGTGAATGCAATACCCCCAGAACAAACTATTCACCAGCTCAGTGGTGAAAAGTTGGTGTGTGTGGTGTAACTCAACCTGCCAGCAAGGTGGTTTGCGTCGCAGCTGATTTGCCGGAGTGCCATGTTCAGCTTCCGTTTTCCACTTAATTCCCTCACCATATCATTGAGAATACACTTTGTTTCAATTTCTGAGAATACTTTGTATCGAGTATACTGACAACAGTTTTCTGCGGGCTCTTCCTGCTAAAGTTCTTCCTTCATTTGTGCTTTGCTGCCTAATTTAACATGCACTGGCTGCAGCGTCTCCTGGAAACGACTTTCAAAACGCTAAGAGAGGGATCGCGTCTTTGGCCATCTGCAATGCAAAATATCTCATGCATGACAAAAGGCAGAAGACAAGCGGGTTATGTAAGGACACCCAATATTTACATGCCGCTTAATTGAAATGCGCCATCCCATTCTCGCTGGACATGCGCAGCCCTCTCCCTACCCGCTCCGGCTATGAGAGGTCAGAGAGGTGGCGATGGCAGAGCCATTACATAATAATGCAGAGAGAGGCATGTTTCATTACGGGGAGACAAGGGCCCAGGCAGCCACATCAGACACAAGTCCACAAACAAGCGCTTTTCCTTCACAAGCTCCGTGTGTAAAGTCTTTGGAAATGGCAGCTCAGACACCAACAAAGCATGGAGTCGCTGCAGAGGACCATTCGGGCCTTGTTAAGATGTGGAGACTACACATGCAAGCACACCAGTCAACCAGTCAAGTTGCAGTTTACATCCATGTCTGTCCAGACTCATAGACTGGGTAGTAATGTAGTGAAGGCTTTGAAGGAATTTAAATAAAGGTATTAAGTGTATTTTCTTGGCTAAATGGAAGTTATCACTATATTGACATGCATGACTCCAGTGAGGAGCATGCCGTCTCCACTTAGAGACTAGTACAGAGAACTGATACATAGCTTCATCACATGGTGCAACGACAATCCCAGCCAAAATTACGTATTTTGCGAGCTCACAGTAACCTTCACCTTTTGGAATTGCCTCCCAGTGTTCCCGGGATATAGCGCTCACGAGCAGGGGACAGGGATGGACGTGAGGTCACAGTGGCCTTGACCTTTGACCTTTGGCCACAAAATTCTAATCAGTTTATCCTCGAGTCCAACTCGATGTTTGTGCCAGACGTGATGAAATTCCCCCTAGGCGTTCCTGAGATATCGCCAGAATGGGACAGACGGAGGGACGGGACAGAGGGACGGACGGACGGACAGCCCAAAAACATTACGCCTCCGGCCACAGCTGCCGCCACCGTGGAGGCATTAAAATATGATGCTATATTCTAATATCATGACCTGAATGATCTACCCGTCCACCCCTTCACTAAAGCATACACATGGTGCTCTTTTGGCACACTGACCTCAGCATTCTTGACTCAATACTCCACTGTTTGGTTTAGTTTTAGGCCTTGTGTATAATTTTAGCCTGACATCAACACTCCACGCTGCCCTCAAACCGAGTGAGAGTCGTAATAAATGACGGCCATTAAAATGCATAATACACTCTTTCAGGCTTGTCTGAATTTAGAGGTGAACCACCACCCTGTGGAGCTCGGCAGGTATGCCAAAGCCCAAACAACACCTGTTTTACAAGTAAATATTGAGCTATTATTTACACCCTGAAGCATTCGGAGCTACACAGCCTTCCTTTTTATTTCTGACCAATTTTGACTTTATTTAGATCATGACTTTTCCTTTCCCTCTTAGCTTTAGTCAGACTTGTTGACAACACTCCATTTGGCAAGCTGGCGCATGAACTTTACCCCCCCCCCCCCTCAAACTTCACCTCCCCCCTCTTACTCCCATTACTTTGGATAGCTCCAGCTGATCAAGTGAAGAAATTTCAACAATACGGGGCCTCCACTATTCATCTCTGATGGTAGAATGGGTCTAGACACAGAAATTAAGCCTTAAAGGGGCGACTAAGGAGTTACGGCAAATTAGGTTACACACACGCACATACAGAACACAACCCGCCTCCTTTTTTTTTTTTTCTTTTGGAAGGGCGTAGTCAGTTCTTTTTCAGAGAATGAAAAGACCCTTTTCCAGGCTGCTGTGTTTCGTTTCGAGGTCTGGCTGGTCCAGACGTAGCCTGTAGGCGGCCAGAGCGGAGGAGCCTGCTTCTCTCTCAGAGACCAACTTATCCATGGTGCTCGGTTAAAAAAAATGCAAGTGTCTATAAAAAGCAGTGCAAAAACAAACGAAAAAACTTCTGAGGTTTTCTACCTCTTGCAGGTGTGCACGGGCGTTCCCAGAGAGGGGCGTGTGAAAGTGCTCTGCTTCTTTCATTCCCACTTCTCCCAGGGGGCAGTCCTTCTTCCACAGGACCCCCCTCCCACACACACACTCACACGCACATGCATGCACGCACGCACACACATCCCACCATGCTACTCCACCCTGCCAACACCAACACACCCTCACTCCACTGGAGAACAAGTGTCTTCAGAGGACAGGGGTGGGGGCCCACCTCCAACCTGGGTTGATCCCAGCCACATGAAGCAGCTGGACGCAGGCCAGGGGAAGTGGACAGGAAGGAGCTGGGGGTCTGCAGGGGGGGAAAGCTGTTTTTTTTTGGTGGGGAGCGGGGTCCGATGTTGTGGAGGACTTCGGTTTTAAAAAGAGTCTTTGAGCGTAGTGTGCTCAGCTGCACGAGGCAGCACTCTACACACATCATCCGAGGGTAACTTGAGCCAATAGGCGTCTCTCTCTCTCTCTCTCTCTCTCTCTCTCTCTCTCTCTCTCTCTCTCTCTCTCTCTCTCTCGCTCTCTCGCTCTCTCTCTCCCCTGCATGACCAACCATAACATGCATGTACAGTAAAGTGAAAATAATGAATCATTTTGCATCCTAAATCCAACTCAATAAATGTAACACTGTGTCACATTGTCCCAACCCTAGGCGTCAATAAAAAAATAATAATTGTCATAAAATAATTGAGCATTCTTCATACATAATGTGTCTATATGCCAAATATAAAAAAAATAGTTTATAAAAGATTACTCTGTTGGTGGAAACAGAAACTCAAAGAAGAAAGCAACATTACCCTTGCAACATGACATTGTGCATTATTTGGGGAAATGAAATTAAGAATGGAATGTAATGTTTTCCCGGAATTATATGTATCAATGGTGGTGAATATGAATAGGCTATGTTGCCTTGAAAGTGCTCAAATATCCCAAAAAATAAAAATGAAGGCTCTTCCAATAGTAAAGGTTGCCAATCCCTGCCCTAGCATTTCGATTTTAATTTAGATTTTGATTTCAGTTCCGTCCACATCAAGGAGATAGTTGTTGTCATGGCCGGAGCTCTGTTTACAGTAGTGGGCATGCTTATGGGTAGAAGGTTGGATGAGGAGATACTGTCCTATTTATTTTAATGGATACTGGAGGTTTTACTCTGTAAACTTGTGTAAATCATGCAATACACTGCTGCCGGTTGTTTTTATACTTCATTGATTTGCTCTGGCAACCTGGCAGTGTGTCCGTGACAGCTACCTAATACAGGCACGTGCTTCTCCGTCACACACGCACACACACGCACGCACGCACACACACACGGGCACACAGGCACACAAGCACACACACACACAGTGTTTCTCTTTAAGAGTATAGTGCTCTCTCCCTCCCTCACGTTTGTTATTCCTGAACCAGCCCCTGGTCACGCAATGTTTATCAGATTGCCTGACACAGCCATGCAAAGTGCACCGAGCATCATGAAAATGCGCTTATAAAAAATTAGACATGTCACATTGCATTGATTCATATGGTTCAGAACCACATCAAACCATCTGTTTCCAGTCGGTTCATAAATAAGACCAACTTTAATGATCCCGTGACCAACAATCTAATAATCGTACTCCAATTGCTACTCGGCTTGCGTTTGTCTCGTCTACTCAAGATGCATATGCAAGTAAAAGGGATGTTTTGCAAAGTGTGTTATGATGGGATTCTAGAAAAAATTAAAAGTTAATATATCATATCTTACTGATATGATTGTATTGTATTTAAAAAAAAAAAAACAATTTTGCATGAAAATACATGAATACATCCTGAGATCTGCTTACTCCGTTGTGTTAAAAGTTAAGACTACGGCATTCACCTTTGAGCTGCCTACGCTGTTAGACTATGTCATGAAACAACCCGTTAGGCCCGGTTCACGCTGGTGTAAAACCAGGCAGTAAAAAACGCTCTTTAGATTGTGCAGTCAAGTCAAAAAAAAGGAAATGACCACCTGACCGCCCTCACATGCCAAGTACCATGGGATGGTTTGTTTCTGATCCCCGCCTCTCCCTTCCCCCCTTCTGCACCACGTCTGTTCGGAGGCTCAGCACCAAAACAAATTAGGTTGAGCTAGCTCTCTCACATGCTTTGTAAGGCATACACACCTGAAATATCTCTTCTGTGACACAGGGTAGGCTACACAACATTTGTTTAATGTGCGAGTGATGCGTGATGGAAAGCATTTGTGCGTGCAGGCTGCAACAGAAGTAAAGAGGTAGACGGAGCATGAGCGGTTCTTCAGATCCCTCATATGATCACAGGCCTCCACAGCGTTGCCCAGAACGCGGCACCTTCCAGCCCATTAGGGCCAGGGCCGCATGAGTACACAAAGGGTGCCGGGGCTCAAGAAGACAAGCAGAGAAAACAGTGGGCCCTCACCTCTCCCTCGCCGGACGGGTTAATGAGCTCGCTGGAGTAGAGCGCATTCTTCGGCCTCCGTATGCATAGCGGCTTGGCTGGCGCCGAGCCAAGTCTGCTAAGTTACGGTCAGAAGTCATTAGAACAGCGACGGTGACGCCTCTTCCCACTGACGGAGCTAACCATCCTGGTTGGGTTGGATAAGAAATAAAGCAACCACACGAGGCCTTAGGTGGTCGAGGCTTAGCAGCAACAGTAAAACTGTTAATTAGTCTTGACAAATAGCTAAAGGCAAGTATTGTCTCTCTATTGTAAGTATGTCTCTGAAAAATAAGTCTGCCCTGCTAAAGCTTATGTATTTTGTAAGGCTAAAATAATAAATCATCAAGAGTATATGAGCTTCTGATTCAAAAATGTAATAAAATTTGGGAAAAAGTACAAAATACAGTATTTCCTAACTTTCATGGTTTATGGTTGATAACATTAATAGTTTGGCCAGTCTGTTGAGTATATCAATTTTATCCTAAACTTGCAAAAAGAGCCCAACAGTGTATTTCACATTAAAGCGTGTTAAGCACTTTCATGTGGCCAGGTCCCATGTTCACCATCCTACTTGTCCGCATGCGGTGAAAATGCGAGCTGCCATCACCACGGAGAGTTGGTGGAATTCAGGGCTTGTCAGTGAACGGCTCCACATCTGGCCGGCAGGTTCCCGGGCAGATGGAGAGAACGGCAAGACACGCACAACACGCAACACACAACCCAGGCCTTTCAGCATCTCCTTCATCAGTCAGCCTCCAGCCCTGCCCCGCACATGTTTACATTTAAGAAGAAGGAGATGTGACGTTCCACACTGAAAAGCACACAAAACTAGGATTGCAAAGCTGCCCATGCACCTAGGGCAAAAGAGACGGAGCATAGATCGATGATTAGATGATTAGATGATTCACTTCATTCATTACCAGGTTCCACAGTTAAAATCAGGGGCAGCCTTCAGTTATAATGGCCCCTCATCTTGGAATGAATTACAGGGAAAACTAAAACTGGAGTATTTTAGGTTTTGAAACACAAAATTTGAAATACAAAAAGCCACGCTCTGCAAAGGTTTTGTGCCCTCGTCCATCAATGCCCCCCAACAAATTACGAATAACGCCGGTTTTATGTTTTCGATGCAAATATGTCTTCTGTGTTGTGCTGCATATGCCAAAGCGATGTTTGCTTTGCTGTTGTTATGCTTTCATCTTGTGCTGGCTGTGGAAACAAATTTGGCTGACTCTGTGTGACTCTGGAATGAAGTGTTTCATATCAAGCTCATATTTTAAACAGAGAACTCGTGACCTGTTTCAATATGAATGCTCATGTTTAGAATTGTTTTTCAGTACGTTGTGGGTGTGTTTCCTGTTTTTATGTCCATATGATTATATGCTTTTCTTGGCTATGTGGCTACCCTGTTCAAAACAATGGTTAAACAAAATTTAAAGAATAAAATTAAATATGAATTGTCACTTGACACTGCGGCACAAATCTTGTTTTTTTTGTCGATGAGGATGCCACACCCACGGGCAGGGTCCTGTGTGGAGTGACAACTGTAAGAGGAGGCAGACGGATACAAGTCCCCCTGTAAATATGTAGCGGCGACGGCTGTAACAAGGAGCTACTCTCACATGACTCCTGCGCTCACACGCGAGCTGCTCTGAGAAACTAAGCTCGATATTATAACACAGCAGAGAAGACAGAGGGAGGGACACAGTCATCCCACCACTGTGCAATTTGCTAGCTTCAGCAAAACAACAACAACAACAAAACTACTCTTCGCGTTCTTTTGTGCAGGAAACAGGAAACTGCCATTTCAAGTGGTTTGTTGTTCACTTGTATTTCCACAATTTCCATGGGGTGTGCTTGGGAATGCTCTGTAATCAGATCATTAATTTTTTTTTTTACACAACTACAACAATCTCCCGAGTAAAAAATATGCATGGATCATTACAACAGCCTTTCCTTCTCCGCTGCCAGCCTGCATCTGTGAAAAGTGAAAAACAGATGTTGAATGCAAAAAAAGCAAAAAAAAAAGCAGAGAGTGTATGAGCAAACGGGGAGGGAATACAGAGAGGTTTCCCTGGTGGACCTTAAACTCCCGTGTGCATCTCAGTTTAACGGTGCCAAATGGTAATCCTTAAAATGCTGTGCGCCACATGCACGTTTAAATTGTTATTTAGTTAAATCTTATAAATAGGAGAAAACGCAACAGCAGAAGTTGCCCAGACTAGTAGAGACAAGTTCAGAAACTCAATAAACACATTCCCCCTGAAGTGGGCACAGGGTGAAATAGGCCAACTGGTCTCATACTGACTCCTTGTCAATGATTAACATGCAATATTCCAGACATGCCACTAGGGCAGTAGCTGAAATGTTTTTAAATAGTGAACAGTAACTAAAACAGGACTGAAGAGGCAGAAATGAATTATTCAGAACACTGGCTGCAGCATTCATTAACTTCGTTCACTTCTATCTATTTCTATTTTTCACTTGCACTTTCATCCTGTGGGTTTTTATGGGTTCTTACTATTTGTGTTTGCTGTAAAGCCCTGCAGCTCTAAAATACAATATCTTAAAGTTATTGCTTTTATTTTGATATACGACCCTATTTTAAAAAGCGCTTTATTATGCTCATTTATTTAAGGTTAAATTCCAAAGATACAAACACCAGAGACTGTTGATGTGGCTACATCGCAGCAACAAAGTCTGTTAAGCTTTCTGACTCCGTCCGCCCACAAACTCTGAACAGCCTGTTACTTAACTTGACATTCCAGTGTATGTGTGTGTGCTCTGCTGACCTGAATTTCCGGCTGCTCAACTAGCCACGTCCTGCACGGCGTTTCGGCCCTTCTTCTGACAACGCAAAATTATTTGTTCTCCTTACAGCTCTATGCAACACAGCGCCTTACCGTGAGTTTCTATGGAATTTTCTCTCGCTTGACAACTTGAGTTCAAACTACTTTTATCATTTATCATTACATCATTATCATTGATTGACTATTTTGACTTGTGCAAGCTTCCAAAAGCTCTCTGCTGGTTAAAATGGTGCCTGTAATGTCATTGTTATTAGATTTGATTCTTTGTTGTCATATCTCAGCGTACATCGAGAACGAAATTTGTCCTCTGAATTTGACCCATCCTACACACCGTAGGAGCAGTGGGCAGCAGCAGTGGGCAGCCACAGTGCAGTGCCCGGGGACCGACTCCAGGTCTTTCGCCAGCGCCTTGGTCAGGGGCACCGACAGGAGCATTAACCCCCTAACATACGTGTCTTTTGATGGTGGGAGGAAACCGGAGCACCTGGAGAAAAGACTGTTGTGTATGTCTGCTGTGTAGTGCATTGTACTTATTTACTACTGTGTACACTACATACTCTAGCATGTCCACATACATGAGCATAAACACTCATAAAGGCACTTGCCTACGTGTATAGTGCATAGTGTGCACAATCCTTGTGATAAAAACGAGCACGCAATCATCATTAGACACTGTATATACGTGGCACATGCAAGACTTTTTAGCGAGCCTCGACCTTTTTGACCTGAAGAGCACTTAACGTAAACATGATCTAAGAGCAGAGAAATTCCACAATTAACCTCTGCTGCTGACCTGGTTTTTTGGGGTCCAGCTGCACCCTTTTTACTGTTTGTCCACACAGACCCTCTGGTTTTCAACAGAGCGAGCGAACATCAGTTTGTCTTTAGACTTTCTGGCTGCTAAAGTTGGAAATCCCTCAAGCCTAATTTAAATTTAGCATGGGCCTGTGTCTTGCGTGCAGCCGTATATTTAGAAAAACCAGCGTTGCCTGAAGCTGTCCAAATGAGTTGGATATGCCACATACAGTATTAGACCGGTAATTACAGGTTATTAAGAAGCCAAAAAGAACTGGAGAATAACTTGTGCTAGACGGTGCAAATGAGGTTAGGACAATACACTTTTACAATAAATCTCGGACTTGGGTTAAGAGCCACATGCAACATTAAAAATGCGTTGATTACATTTTTATGCTGCTATTAATTATTTAGAGTGTTTCGTTTCATAAAAGTGACCTTAGCTGTTACTCCATCTACGATGGTTTTGCAGTTGACAGTCCAAATGGAAAGCATTTCTAATTTCAATAAACTATGAATCCCTCTTGGAGAGTCCATTCTGGGCTGGGCCGGGACCTCTGAACAATATTATCAACAGAAGAAGCCCCATATCTAAACAAGAGCAAAGAGGGAAAGAAGGGGTGGGTGAAAAAAAAAGAAAAGTTTTGGCATAACAGCAAGTGTGGAGTGAAAAGGTTCCCTCTGTGAAGGGGGACTGCTCTGCTCTCTTCCTTCTCCTTGATTCCTCAGGTTTCTGCTGACTCAGATACTTTTAGGGGGCCAGAGGGAGAGCCAAAATCAAAAGTGAAAAAAAAGGATAACAAAAAGAACAGATGTGGCCTCTGGAGAGAGAGAGAGAGAGAGAGAGAGAGGGAGAGAAACATTTGAAGACTGGAGGTGAAGTAACAGGGCTATGGACAGCTCTTCCTCCCCACCATCGTTCTGCCATAATTCTACCGTAACTCACGCTCGTCTCTGGGCGCACTCAAATGGAAAGAGTTTGTCAAAGTCAAATAAGCCATTCATCACGGTGCGAAGTACAGGGTGCTGGGATCATAAATTACATTGGAAAGCAGAACATTTGTCCACTGCACACCGAGTGCCTGCCTCCGAAAGTCCATCAAGTGCTGCTGAATCTTAATGAGGCCTAGTTGGTCTGTACTGTCCGCGGTGACATCTACAATATACAGTATATAAAGCTTGTTTTTTTTTTCCACTTGCCCTAACTGGAAATAACTTCCTGTCATCACTGTGCACTCGGAATTGAAATTGTATTTACATCTCATGACTGTGCGATATTTGCAGTGTTGGCTTTCAGTTACGTCAAAGCAGAACTTTCATTTCTGGCAGCCTGGAGGTTTTTTTTGAGTGCTGAGTGCAATAATTGAGTCACGGTGCTCTGGAGCATTATGTAATTATATTGCAAGAACTACATTTGTTAACGCAACTCCTCATACCTGCGCCAAGCTCTCAGGTTTATGAAAGAGTGACTATTTCTCGGAAACACCGGCCACACCAACCTTTGACAAGCGCCACTCAACATGATCTCAGAAACGAAACCAAGAGCACCTGGCTGGTATGGGTGACGTACGATCTCTGGAGGATAAAAATAGAGCTGTAAATCCGTTCTCAATTGAGGCAAGCAAACGCACCCGATACTCCTCCCTGTGTGGCTAGCTTCAGATTGCCCAGCAATATCACAAACCCTTTTTCTGTAAGCAGGTATGTTATGCAGGGAAGCATCAGTTGGTTTGCGTAATTTGAAGGCATCAAGTCAAAAAGAATGCCGTGCTATGGAGAGGCCGTCCCGGTTTGAGTCGTAAACGGGAGGACAGCAATGCCAAGGGAGAGCAACCACACAGCAGCATGTGGTTTCACAGAAACACCGAGCCGGTTCTCAGCGCCAGCGACACGGGACATTCTGGCGAATGCTGTAACACGGGTTAGAGTCACTCCGGAAAGCAGCGTTCCAGTAGATAACCATGTAATGTCAGGACAGTCGACCTCATAGCACTGCGCTACCACTGTCCCCAAACAACCAGTCCAGACAACTCCAAGTGAACAAACCTCTTTCAAGATCAAACTCTGAGAAGTTTCCTTGAGTTTTCTTTGGTTTTTAATTTGACATTGTTTTGCGAGCACGTCGTCTTTCGAGTCAGGTCTGAATCGAGGAAGACACTTCACAGCAAACTTGGCTATCTTTTAAAGGAGTTTGGCCATGGAAAGCGTACTGTGCTGTACTTGGCGTGGACCAACCAAAACAGCAAAGACCAAACAAAGAGAGTGACTCAGGGCTAAAAAAAGCAGCGCCTGCCTAGTGTGGCGTGCAAGAGCGTGAGGGAGGTTGTGTGTTTGGAGCTGATACTGGGACCGCTGCAGATTAAAGGGGACGGAAGATATCTGGTCCAACACTTAATAAAGTGGTTAAAGCAGGAAAGCTGCGACCTCTTGATTCTTTTTTTTTTTTTATACTGCTATTACGATTAACCGCACTCGCACAAGACTCAACACATGGGACTTTGTGCCAAAACCTCCCACATTATTATCTCAACTTTTAACACCTGCGTGATACCTTTATGACCAGGTCATTTGAGGACACGGACCAAGGCAAGAAAACGATCACTGTGTTGCAATGGATTGGAAATGTCACCCTTTTCCCAAGACACAAGAAGATAAAACTGGATGGAAACAGAAAAGGGACACTTAAAATAAGTTGGGCTTTCTATGGCAGTGCTTTAATTACATAATGTTGGATCAGTGGATTCAATGTATCCTGTATTGTGTTCATAATTTTGACAGCGCAATTTTAGTTTATGCCGGTCAGAACTGCTTCCTGAACAGAGGAGGAGTGGTAAAATCCAATGTCTCAATCTTGTAGGTTACACTACGTCAACGAATCTTGTGGCCACACTGATCGCTAGGGAAGTGGATGAGGTGACATATTACCGGCAGCTTCCTGCGACTGGACGTCACTGTATTAGTAACATTGCGTGTCGGACATGAGGTAACACTTGTGGCTCAACAACTACAGTATCGTTAGCCGCGCCTTGTCCGCCAGGCTAGCGAGGAATATGTCCCAACTTGTTTTTTTTCCTGCGAAACAGACATCAATTACTCAGTAGCAGGCATGTGACTGGCAAGCCTCAAGCCTCACATTGTGAGTGACGCCACGTCACACGCAAACACACCCATTTGACTCTTGACAGACAGGCACGCCACGCCGGTCGTCACGTCAGTGTGTGTCTGAATTCAGTTTTTTCTAACTATGTATTAGTAAAAAACTACCTTCGCCAAACATTGATCTCTTAAGAAGAAACAAGGCTTCATTGTAAAATGGAGGAGCGCTCAAAGTGAGGTTCTGTTTCCTGAGTGGCGCCCCTTTACATCTGAGATGACAGTTGCCTCTTGGTGGGAGTCAAAACAGAACAAAACTCCTGCCCTTGTTTATGAGCGAGGGTATCACATAAGCACGAGCCCCAAGGGGTAAAATCCTGTGTTTGTGAACTCTGTGGTGAGCACTACAGAGGTGCATGCTGGGAAAACAAGAGTGGAAGCACTGAGTGTGGGGCCTGTGAGCTTGTCAGCAAGGGATCAAGCTGAAATTCAATCTGCCATTGTCAGAGCAGTATTCCATGCGCAATAATAGGTAACAAATTTCACCCAGGAGAAGGAGACAGAACTAAACTCCGAAATAAGATTGTGATTTGTTTTCAGACAAGAGAAATTGTCTTTCCTGATCTGCTCTCTGGAGGCTGAGTACCGACACTGTCTGCACTACAAGTTGCTTTTAACTGAAAACAATCAATTGTGGTATGGAGCTGCTGTAATCACTCCTTCACTCACCTTAATTGGGAACTCACGATTAAAGAAAACATTCAAACCATAACAGAGACAGACTTAAAAAAAGAAAAAAGAAAAAAAAGGGGGGTAAAAGCAGTACGTTTGTCACCTTACCTGTGTTTCTCCAACTCATTGTGAGAAGATCTATAAAGGAAAAATAAACACAAGCAAAAATGAGAAACAAGGGAAAAGGCGCTAATGCACATGCTGTGCACATCATTTCAATCACATGACATCAAAATCCAGAAAGGAGGAACACCAGAGGAAATTTATGATGAAATACACTTGTCAATGTTTTTAATTAGTAAATGTTAAGTTTCAAAGCAAGACAGAGGAAAGACCCCAGGTATGGATGGAGGTGCCAGGTAGATCTCTTGATCTGTAAACCATTTCTATGTGAAAATAAAAAGAGGAGACAGATCAAAGAATGGCTGGGATTTGTTTCGGCCATTGCCTTTCCTTCCGTTTTAGCTGGCTGTACTGCACGGTCCTTACGCTACCACAGGTGAAGTGTGCAGTTTTAAAACAAGCTTTCGTCCCTCTAACTAACACTAATATACCGCATGAGGAGGCAGAAAACAACCAGGCAGGGACATGGATGCATAGAGGAGACAGTGAGAGAGAAAAAGAGAGAGAGAGAGAGAGAGAGAGAGAGAGAGAGAGAGAGAGAGCATCCCTGTCCATGAGGTTCACACGATAAAAAAGTCCACAAATGGAGGGCGATCGGAGGTTGATTTTCTAACAGGAAACATACTTGACATGATGAAATAAAAAAACCTGACAGCACAGGGAAGTACAGCTTTAACACCACGCTGGCATTTCCACAGACTACAGTCACATGAATCCAAATACACATAGTAGAAGTAAATAGGCTTCCCAAAATAAATACAAAAACTCGGCTATGCTCATCTTGTATATTTCTCCTTATAACTCGCACTGTATCGTGCTAAACAAAATATTTTCCACTGATGAGTCTGTGTGAGTGTGTGTGTGTGTGTGTGTGTGTGTGGGTGTGGGTGCGGGTGTGTGTGTGTGGGTGACATCTGCCAGACTGCTCTCAACAGAGGACAAAAATGGCCAACAGGGAGGCACAAGATGTCCGACATGTACGCACACCTCCAGACACACACCACGCGCACATACGGACACAGCACTCGCATGCGGGTTTTGTCACTACACGCTGAGTGAATGGCAGACTGACATGACTGGGAGCACAGTCAGACGTCTGGAGGCCGAGACACTGTAGAATTCCACAGCACGTAGGCTATTCCGAGGAGAGGCCCATTACGAAGGGCACTCCAGTGCATCTGAACAAACCCGCTGTTCATGTCGGGCACAGAGTCCTGTCATGGATACGAGGGCAATAAAAAACAAAACATGAGACAACAAAGGGGCAAACTGACAGCAACCCTTTTCAGCTTCTTCTTCCCACTTTGAGAATCCTTGTGCTCATAGAGGAGCGGCTCCCACAGCTGTGCTGAGAAGGCACAAGCCGAATCTGCACAAGACCAGAGGTTGCTGCATGGTGGAGTAGAGGTCTTGTGTCCTAATAAACATCATGGCTGCACCACGATAATGTCACATCAAGATCATCGGCTCTTTTAGTGACTGCTATCTTTCTAAACCTGACAATCCCCTCTTTGAAAGGTGTACAAGAGAACAGGAAGTTTTACCGCGACCATGGAGGAAGTACTTCTGTCAAACCTGCATAAGCCGGGCAGAGGGAAAGTACAGGGCTTGACCAGGAAATCATGATACACCGTGTGAATGTGGGGAATCCATAAAACACACGCCTTGCCAGTCGGTGTGGCATGCAAATGACTCAATGAGGCTCAATCATAAAGAGTCGATGTTCATATTAAAAAATATGTTCTAGATTCCGTCTTGCATTAAGTGAAGACATGTTTTTGCTTAGATTTCACAATACAGCCTACTTTTAATTTATAAGAGACTATGACACATCATAACTATATTTTAACTGTTTGGGAGGAATGAGAGAAAACATCCACAGTATTTTGCAAAGTGTTATGGTCTTGGCCACAGAGAAAGAAATTCCAGATCAGCCGGGCTAGGCCAACAGACTCTCCGGTTAGGTTAGTCTTGGGTTTGGTCAAAGGTGAAGTGTAAGGTATTAGTGTTAGCCACCACACCCACCCGCAATAACCCCATAAGCCTAACACATCCACACGTACACAAACTGGTATATGATGCCTGCTTATACATATCCACACGTACACAAACTAGTATCCCAGGCCTGCTTATACACATCCACACGTACACAAACCAGTATACAATGCCTGCTTATACACATCCACACGTACACAAACCAGTATACGATGCCTGCTTATACACATCCACACATTCACAAACCAGTCTCCAATGCCTGCTTATACACATCCACACGTACACAAACCAGTATACGATGCCTGCTTATACACATCCACACATGCACAAACCAGTATACAATGCCTGCTTATACACAACCACACGTACACAAACTAGTATACAATGCCTGCTGACACACATCCACACATACACAAACTAGTATACAATGCCTGCTTACACACATCCACGCGTACACAAGTTAATATACAATGCCTGCTTACACACATCCATACGTACACAAACTAGTATACAATGCCTGCTTATACACATCCACACGTACACAAACTAGTATACAATGCCTGCTTACACACATCCATGCATACACAAACTATTATACAATGCCTGCTTACACACATCCACGCATACACAAACTATTATACAATGCCTGCTTACACACATCCACACGTACACAAACTATTTTACAATGCTGTTGGTCTTTAAATGACAAAAGCAAACATAAACAACAAGGCCATTTCAGGTCATGCCGGTTGCCGGAGACAGGAAAATGGAAATGAGCACACACGTGAGACCAACTCACTAAACTAAAAACAACAATAAGAAATATATTTCATTCGTAGTCTACACCGGTGGTTCTCAACATGGGGTCAGGGGACCCCCCAGGGGTCCTTCAAGAGGGTCCGGTGGGTCCCCAGCAAAATGATTAATAGTTAAGATTCACGATTCTTTCATTCGAAATAAGCAAAACTGAAATAAAAATGTAATCACTGTAGCTCTAACATAGACAGGTTTGAGACGGATCCAGAGGCAAATCCTTATCAAACGGGGTCCGTCACCTAATGGCTATAGAATTGAGGGCCCCTGACATGGAAACTGAAAGGGGGATTTGCATGTTTTTGCCGTTTGGCTGACGTTGGACGTGGTCACCGAAGCTGCTCCGACAGCAAAATGTTGGTACGAATTTCCAAGTTTTAAGAAGAATACGAAAAAAAAAAAAAAAAAAAAAAGACATGCGCGAGCCTTTCGACTCAGTGCGTTTTAGTTTGTTGTTGTTGTTGTTGTTGTTGTTGCTATTTGTTGAGACTGATTGTCATATAAGGGGGGAAGCGCCCGGGCAGCGAGGTTGACAGTGTACGCGTGGCAGTGTTTATAAGCGATCACAACAGAGCCCAGCCCAGCGGAGGGGAAGACGGCGCGTGCGCAGTGTCGTCGACTCCAAAGCGTCGCCTAAACCTGTCAAAAAAAAAAAAAAAAAAAAAAAAAAAAAAACCCCAAAAAAACAACAACAACAACAACAACAACAAAAAAAACAACAACAACAACAGAAAAATGTGCATATTTACCTATTGTTCTGGGCTTTTCTTGAAATGGGCGACGCTTTCGTTTTCTTTCTGGAAAAGTCGCTGTTGTACGGCAAAACAGACGCATAACCGTGCTCTGCTTCTGCGGTGACAAAAGTAAACGCAACATAAATGGTTATGTCAACGAGGGACTGTCAAATGGGACTGTCACGTTTCAAATACGACGCTGCAGGCAGGGGGAAAAACGTGATATTTCACATTCAATAAACCGCTTTCGGGTACTGTCTTTTTCGCAGTTCCCCTGCTGTCATGTCACTACGGCGGTTTTTCTTCTGAATGGAGTAGGGTTAAAAAAAAAAAACAAACACGGTCTATCAATGCGTCATTGCATATTATTATAACAAGTATATTAGGATGCCTCTGGTCATGGCCGATAAGTTTTTCTGACATATATCACCGGGTGACAGTTTCCATCAATAGCCTCGTGCATATTCCATCACCTGAACTTCACGTCGATCAGAATTATTTACCGTTATCGCTGGATATTTATGCAAAGACGTTCTAAGAAATCCTGTCAACTTGGCCCCTTGACACGAATTTACCTCTGTCTCTTCTTTCCAGGTATTCTGCAGCCTCCAGCAGAATTAAAAGAGAATTAAGTTCCATATTGGGGGTTCTGGATTAAAAAAATATAGACACAAAAATATATATATTTATACAAATGTACAAGTGTGATGCTCTCGGCGGAGTTTGGCTTGATTATGAGCGCCTGTAATCAGTTCTGAGTCTAAGGGGACTCAAACTAGTCATATCAACAGCGCATAACTAACCCGAACTCATTGGGTGAGCGACGGTTGTTTTGTCCAATCCGGAGAAGCTGGGGGGCTGGCGGAAATCCTAACCGGCTCCCTGATTGGCTGGACGGCGAACGGGACGCGCGTTCATACCCTGGCAACAGCCCGTGGGAGCCTGCCCCCCTCCGCGGCGATTGGTCGGAGAGGCGGAGCACTCGCCGCCGATTGGCTGCTAGGCATCTCGGGCGTACCCCAAACCCCGTAACTTCGCTGTTGTTTTGGTTACCGGTTTGCCCCAACTTCCACGAAGCGAAGGCTGGATTCGTGAGGGAAGTCACATTGAACTGTTTGTTGACTCATGATGGCCATTTGCATCACTTATTCCCGATAAGTGTCAGTATATTGCAAAATAGGCAAGGCGAGTCAGTGAATGCCTTGTGTATTCATTTCCTGCACATGAGATGTAGAAGTCTGCTTTAGGAAATGTTTTCACGTGTTAGTAGCTTTGGTCAGCAAAGTAGGGACTGGTGTCGTGCAAAATGCATTTGCACAAACACGCCAATGATACTGAACATTATATTCAAATTTGACCTCTTTTTATTTTTTATTTTATTTTTTTATTTAACCATGGTAGCAACATAGGGATTGCACCTCTTTCCTGGCCCAGGAAAGCAGCGCACAAATACATAAACAAAACCTATAGACATTAAAACATCCATCTGTGTTTATGTTCTTGTGATGTTACTCTCCCAAACACACACACACACACACACACATACATACATACACACACGCATTCACACAAACACATGCACACACATACACACACATACATACACACACGCACAAACATACACACGCACACAAACACATACACACGTACACGCACGTACATACACGTGCACAAACATACACACGCACACAAACACACAGACACACATACACACACACACACACACACACACTACAACTTGTGCAATTCCTATGCAATAAAATGTGCAATATATTGTAATAACACTGTTATAGACTAGACCAATCTGTCCATTATCCAAGTCCATACTGTTGTATACATATTATTTATCATGTACAGAAATTTCAACTATTATCATATTTATATTAATACCCAGTCAATACTTGTGTCCTCACTGACACTTAGCCCCTGCCATAGCCGTGTCTGTAATTTAACTTCATCTGGTTGATGCAGCACATTTTGTATATTCTGTATATGTATTCTGCATATATTGTATTATTTTTTTAAAGCATTATATTTATTTTATGCTATTTGTCTTGGAAATGGCAGCTACACTACGATGCGGCAGCCATTACCAAGACAAATTCCAATAAACACATTTTGCGTTTATCGGTACGTGTGTTTTGTAGGTTACAAAAAAACTCACACTGGCGCTTAACATTGATATCAACCCTGTTAGAAAAAGAAATAATTACCAACAGTGGTTCACTGTAACATAATAGCGGAGAGGATGAGAGAGAATGGGAAAGTTAAAGAACATCATACACATCTCTTAAGGGCATGGAGTGGTAGCAATTTAAAATTATAATCAGCTCAACATATATAGCCCTACAGTGTAAAAAAGTGACACTGGTCCACCAAAATAAATAAATAAATGAATCACAAACAAACAAACAAACAAATAAATAAATACAGAAATAAATCCTTTAGAGTATGATGTGTTTTTATTTCTTGTAGCTGTAATGTGTTCATATTTTCATATTAGTTATGGCTGGATACTGAATACAATGGAAACTGAACAGGCCTATCTCTCTCGCCATATACCATTCATATTGACAAAACACACAATAGAAATTTACTCTTTGGTAGGTGTTTTCATCTTGTGATATATATCCTTTGAAATATGTATCATTATTAATTTATGATAAATTTGACCTTTCAATTGAATATTAAACTTGTCTCACCTTTGCTACACTTTGTGGTTATATGAGGCTATAAAACAAATGGCTAAATTAGCCTACAGCCACGCAGTGCAGTAAAAGTTAGAATATGATAGTATAATGTAATATATAAGTAGTGGGACATCATAAAGTAGAGTGATATCACAATATCACAAAGTGGTGTGACATGAAGTGGCGTATACATACAGTATGTGTGTAGATGTAGTGGTTTTGTTGTTTTCTTTCTTTGTTTTTAAGAGTCAAATGAGAAGGTTGAAGAGTACATTCCCCCAGGTTCAGTTAAAAATAGACCACGCAGGCCATATAAATATTTAATGATGTCGTATGAAGTGATATATTTTGAGCTGAGACAGCAAGTATCCACATGTGTTTTCTGCTTCCTCTGCTGACTCAAAGCAATAATCCCCTAATCAAGTGATCCTTTTAGGACGTCACCAAAAAATGTTTTCGGCGGCGCGGCGGATGCCTGCTTCTTGTCACACGGGCCACCTCGCATTCACTTCATTTACAGCGTGTTTGCGGCTCATAAAACTGCTTTCGACATTAAATGGACAAGAGCACCGGAGCCAAGTGCAACCATTGTCCGGGAGGACTGGCAGCCTCCCAGCCTGCCCCTCACCCTCCATTCACACACACACACACGCACGCACGCACGCACACACACACACACACACACACACACACACACACACACACACACACACACACACACACACACACACACACACACACACACACACACACACCTCCTGTCCCACCCCACCAGGCAGTCCTCATTGCTGGAGGTCAAAGGTGTCGCACTGTAAGGGTGTGCGATGTGACTACCACCGTGCATCCCCATGTAATGAGGATTACCATAATCCCACAGCACGGTGTTCCTGCGTAGAGGGCAAGTTCAGACCCTGCATGGCTTCCTTTCAAAGGCCCTGTGCCAGATTGTTGATATCGTGGATGATTTTACAGGAAATTCTCTGCATATTAAACCTAGGTTTATAGCATATAATCACACATTATGTTTAAGGAAAGACCAGGATAGCATTGTTAAACGCTGCAATGCGAAATGTTTGTATATTGGCAGTGGATGCCACCTCTCAAAGTGATTTCAGAACAAGATCATTTTTCCACAGAAGCCCTTTAACTGCTTTGTTGCCGCACCTACTGCTACTCGTTTTCCCTCCAGCATAACATATTATAATGTTTCCAGAGAGACACGGTCACAGCACTCGTCATTTCACGCAGTTCATCACGACGGGCTTGCCGTATTGCATCAGTCGTCTCTTAGCAAAACTGCGTTTTTTAGGAAACCAGGAGTATCCTGTGTGTGTCAGAGTGTGTGGTGTAATGTGTTTTTGTACAAGAAACAAAGGGTTAACTGCCTGGCCGTGGTTCTAAGGCAATGTCGGGTGGAAGCACACACACACACCCATCCGGACACACACATACACACACACACACACACACACACGCGCGCACACACACACACACACACACACACACACACACACACAAACACACACACACACTCTGCAGAAATACTCACCCAGATTCAGACAAAAACACACACAAACCCAAAGGGTGGTCCGGTGGGGAATTCACCGCTCTGTTGAAATTGTTGCAGATTAAAGTTATGAATTTGGACATGAGCACGTTAAGGAAACTTGAAAAACAAAACAGCCGAAGCATTTACATGCCCCAAAGAAATGGAAAAATTGGGGAAAATCGAATTAAGACCTGAACCCCGGGTTTGGACATCAGATAAAGCTGTTTACATAATGGCAGTATAGCCTTAACCCCGGTATGAGCAGAGTATTAAGGCGCATGTTAACACATTGCTGTTCCGCTCATTCTGCGGTGTGTTTTGCAACTCAGACCCAACGCGCTGTGCAATGCACTTCATTCTCTGATGGTGCAGGGCTAGTCCAAAAAACCCAACACTACACACAGATTCTCCTATAACAGTCACGAAGCCACAGAAACTTAAGGGCAAGCCGAGTGTGCAGAGGGGTGAATGGGCTCCCATAAAACAACCATATCTGTGGCCATAGCAACTGGTGAACTTTAGCCAATTCATACCCCCAAACAGTGGGTCTCTAACAACAAACATCCTCCCCATAAATATGCAAACCAGCACTATCTTTACTAGTGGGCGGGCAACGGGACTTTCAGAAGGAAAGTGACAGACCACCCACTGTAAAAGATGTGATTCTTTCCTCAAAACGGAGGGAATGTAAAAACATTAAAGGGTTCTGTTAATCTCACAAGGTTTGACACAAATCCCCTTGCTGTTGTAGATGAATTTGATTGACCCACAAAGAATCCATGGTGAGAATGTTTGTGAATTTCCAAATACTCATTGAGTCGTTTTTGCAAATCTTGACTTGCCCTCCGACTTTTCATCTGCTCACGTTATAGACAACAAAAAACTGAGTGGGTGAAGCATATACTTATAAGCACTTATATACATGCTGTGTGTACCAGATGTACCAGATTCCTCTCCTGGCTTCGGCATCTGACGTGCCTGCATCCTCGAAATGTCTGGCCCCAGCTTTTCATCAGCTCGATGGGACATACGGCCATGACAAAATCGTGAGTTTTAATCTCTGGAGGGCACGTTTTGCTCGTGTGTACATTTGTCCCGTGTGCATGTCTATACCTGCACATTTGTGTGTGTGTGTGTGTGTGTGTGTGTGTGTGTGTGTGTGTGTGTTTGTGTGTGTGTTCATAGTGTGGTACTTTTTTTTTGCCATCTGGTATTTTTGACAGACGGCTGCAAGGTCCAGGGTTTGGTCCACATCCGGTGCCGAGGAGGCAGAGGAGGGTGGGGTTGCGGAGGGTCGGAACAAGGGGGCTGGGTCGTCCCAGCTCCGTCCCCTTACATAAACACAGGACTGAATACACACAGAGTTATAGAACACCTTCTTATCCACAGCAGGTCGGATAAGCCACCTTTTTTCTTTCTTTCTTTTCCCCTTCGGACACCTGATGACCTGACAGGTGGGGGCCCTGGGGCCCCCTTGCCAAACACAGTAATTACCCCCAGCTGGTTTGTGTGTGTAGCTACACACGTGCGTGAGTTTGGGGGGGGCCGACAAAGGCTAATCCAAACAGGCTAGTAGTGGTGTCATCTTCAGGGCCCGTGGTGGCGCCGACCCGATCCGGGCAACCAGGGGTTAAATCGCGGCGTATATCAGCTGTGGTCCAAATTAGCAGCGGAGTAACTTGTTCTGCAGTTGAGCAATGTTTTCATCCGAGACAATAGACACAACCGCAACTATGCCTGGTCGTTTCAAAGGGATTGTGTTGTGGGCTATGGTGTGCGGTGGGGGTGGAGGGGGGCAAAGCAGGACAATGAACCTCCGGGTGCTTTTATGCAGCATTTAGGGAACTGAGAGAGGACGACACACAACACGCACGAGAAAGGGAAGAGCCGCACGTTTGGACGGGCGGGAGAGTCAACAGGACGCAAAGTCGGACCCCGAACGCGGCGGGGCGGCGTCCCTGACACACAGCAGAAGGGAGACGCAGAGGTGTCGGCGAGGGGTGGGTTAGGGTGGTGGTTTGAACGGCGGCAATGGCGGCGCTGGGGAAGAGGGCCGCTGGTCTCCGCGCGGCGAAACGGCACAGCTGTTTCTAATCGGTAACGCAGCACCGGCGGCTGACCTACATTCGGCTGCTCGCACGGCTTTGAACCCGGGGCCCTGCCAGGCTCAGCCATGGGGGATGGTAGAAGGACCCAGGGAGGAAAACTAGACGAGGAGGAGGAGGAGGGATAAAAAAAGCAAGGAAGGAATAGAGGATGAAAGAAAGAAAGAAATAAAGAAAGAAAGAAAGAAAGAAAGAAAAGAGAAAGAAGGAATAAGGGACAGAAATCCTCATTCTAGGATCAGATGTTTTAATTGCGAGCAGATGAAACATGGGATTATGTGCAGGTCTAGTCAAACAGGTTAGAAGGTGTGCGTCGTGCACGTTAGAGAGCGTGTCATGCATATTTACGCACTTTGCAAATGTTTCCACAAGCCTGCAAGTGCAGCTGTGCACGGCTCAAAATTGAAAAAAAACATTTGGGTTTTTTTTTTATCTGCAAAGAGACATACGTCATAAAAAGTCATAAAACCTCTTCCTCTTGCACTCGTGTATTTTCTCTGGAAATTATAATATTTTTCAATTTGCTCGACCACTTTGTCATAACATTGTGTTTTGTGCGTCTGTGAGTGTCCCCTCTCATTAATGCTGGATTGCCTCCAGCAAGCATTCCTTAAATGCAGAGGAGGGGAACAGCAGAGAGCCAGGGGTCCCCTGGTAATGACCCCATGGCAAACATTTCTATACATTGTTATGCTCCAAAACAGGACTCTCCCTGAGCTGAGCAGTGAGGGGCGGGGTGGGGTGGGGGGGGGCGTGTGACTGTAGGGGGGGGGGGGTTGTAAGAGCAACCTAAAAAAAAACCCTGCAAAAGGTGTGAGGAAGGAACTGGAATTGGGTCACTGTGTCTCAGGCCTCCGCAAAAAAGAGAAAGAAACCAAACCGAACCGGAGAGAAGGGAAACGGAATCAGGCTGGAGCGGTCGCTGGCCAGTTTTTGCTTTTTTTTTTTTCGTTTTTTTTTTTATCTCACTGCTGGAGAATTCACTGGATCTTAAGTTTTCTGCAAAGGGGACAAGGCGGGGATGTAGGCTAGGGGAGGAGGAAATTCAACAGGAGATAAAAAAAAAAAAAGATCTGAAAAGAGAGCAGGGAAAGACATGATAAAAGCGTGTGTTTAGATAACTAGTACATGCCTGTTCGAAATGTGAGACTTTCTCAGTAATTTTAATGGTGCCCTTTCAAAATGCCAATGATTCAGGTCCTGTGTCCTGCCTGCCTGTTCATAATCGCAGTTTAACAAAATGTAAGGACGACTTTGCAATTAAAAACTTAACACCAAATGTGAAAATGTAGGGGAATTAGAACTTCAGGAGGATCGGTCGAGTCCAGGTTTCTTCAGTCAATGACTTGGTCGCGTTTACGTGGACCGCCAGGTGCTCCGCTTGCCGGGCGGGGGCCTCCTCCTCCCGCGTGCGTGTGTGAGGTTGAAGGTCGCCACGCCATCTCCGGCGCTTCCTCTCGTGCGTCTCGTGCTTCACATGTTGGATGATGATGTCACAAATCGCCCCGTTTAGTGGAATTGGATGACTTCACAATGGGCCCCAGCTGCACAGAGCAGCTCGCTGTTCACTTGTTTAGTCAAGGTTTATTAATATGACGCGTGTCGCGCGTCCAAATTGAGACAAATTCGACATTGCACGTCCTTGGGTCCCCAGACCATGCACCCGCCAGGTGTGACGTCAATTGAATGAACGGTTGTCGAGATAATCGAAGGACATACAGACATACAGACATACAGACAGACAGATCGATGGACAGACAGACAGACAGACAGACAGACTTATAGATATAATTAATAATACATATAAATATGAATGTAGCTGCATGCAGCAATACACGGGGTCCATTATCGACACCAATTACAAATTTTCGAGTTCAACAGTTTTCGTAGCATCACTTTTTCAGAGTTTCCAATGAACGCAGCATCTGCTGACATAATGACGCAAGTTTTCTGAGTCCTGGTGATACGCAGAGTTACTAATACAAGCGGATGCACTTGCTTGTTATGACTTTATCCTAAAAGTTAGAAGGTGGCTGTCTACTACCTGTAGTCCACAGAGTCCTGCCTCACGGTGTCTCTGTGGACGGAAATCTCTCCGTGTGGAAGTTCCCAGCAACACGGTTCCATTCAAACGGATTAAACACTGCATGTCCCTCAGAGACGTTTCTTCAACTTTTTAAACTTTTGGGACTAAAATAAAACGGACACGATTCAGACCCGGTGCTCTGGAGCTGCAAGCGAACTCCATGTGTGAGGACACATTTTGGATTGTTTTGGACTCCTACAGTTGGCGTGTTAGGACTGGCTAGAATGCTGCAAAATAAAGAGGGACACGGCACCGGGTTCAATGGAACAGAATGAGTTTAAATTTACAAAAAGGGCAAAAGAATAAGATATCAAACATAACGTCCCGCCAACATAAAGCAGGTCAGGTTATATACACACACACATTTGCTCTCACACACACACACACAGACGTGCAGTTGAGCAATGGAGTCCACACCACTCGTGTCGCTTACGCACATTTTAGTATTTTAAGTATTTTTAGAGCTTATAGAGCTTATTGTGCGTAATCACCGGGTGTCATGACATTTCACTGCATATATGCATGACTGTATGTATTTGTACGTGACAAATAATCTCTTGAACTTGAACGTAGCTCGCACAGTGGGAGTAGACATTCGTAACCACAACCTGCTCATTTATAGCGAATTGGATGATGATGTCACAAAGCATCCTACTCCTCAAACTTATCTCGCTCCACCACCTGACCGGAAGTTTTCTAACGTTGGCGTGTCAGCGATGCTCAAACCAGACACTTTTAGCTCGAAAAGTGCCCAAGAGAAAAATTATGATAAAAATCCGAACAATAACAATACGGAATGGACCTACATACATACATACATACACACATACATATATATATATATATATACACTTTATTTTTATCCCACTTTTCAAAATATAAGTGATAAAGTTATAGTTTTGCGTTACACAAAAAAACCCAGACAAAGTTAAAAAGTTAATCGCAGCTAAAATTGAGCGAAATCTGAATGCCACCTGAACACTGCCATTTGATGGTGTCAGGACTCAAGATTTTTAGACGTGGGATTATGCCTTATATGTCTGATATGTCATAATTAAAAAAAAACCACACAAGTCATGTAAACAAATGAGCTTTTGAAGAGTTTTTTTTTTAAGCAGACCTGCTATAGCGAGCGTTAAAGTGCTCCAGAGGGAAGTCTTCCGAGTGGAAAAATCACAATCACCTCTGCTGAACCGTTTTGTGTTTGAGCGGAACCACCGACACATCTTGGGAAGAAGCTCTCAGATCTCCCACCAGACCTACGACTGTAGCAGCTCTAAACAAAGACAGGGACCAGACCATTCGATGCTCTGCTTTAAAAGCAATGAGAGGGATCTAAAAATCACAGCTTGCATGTATTTACAGAACAGGCCATAGGACTGTGTGCACTCTGTCCCATAAGGAAACAATCCGGTCTCAGGAGGTCTCACCCAGGGAACAGATGAGGGCGTCCACAATGACGTCAAGGACAAACGTCCAACTCCTGTCCTGGGAAATAACAAATTTGCTCCCAAAGGAAGAGATATCTGCAGTTCCTCCAGAAGAGACGAACAATTAAGTGCCTCTCCGCTACCTCTATTCTAAAGGGAATCGATGAGGGAATCCATCATTTTCCGCCAAAAACTATGATTTGATTCTTCAATTTGTCGATCTAAAGACGTCGGATTTTGAGGGTTTATCTGTTTTCCTCATAGGCAATATGAGACAATGCAGACAAAAAGAACAGGAACCAGCTTTTCTCTGTGTGTTGCACGGTCTACACTTGTTTTGGTGTTGTTTTTGGGAGTCCTTAAACTAGCACTAGCTTTCTGCTAGTGCTGAACCGGCTCCATAGCCCCTGTCTGGGATGGCAGAGTCTCCTCAGCTCCTTTTCTTTTGTGCACGGACAAAGGCCTTGTGTCAGCAGCAGCAAACACTGAGGGAGAGCCGTCATGGTTCCTGGGAAGGAGCGGATGAGGGAGCCTTGAATTAGAATAGGGAGGTATTTAGGTGGGCTTTCATATCTCTCATTTCTTTCTTTTTCTCTGATGCCCTATTGCAATAAAGTCTTCTCATGTTGGTTTCTTGTGTCATTTCTTTTTACAGTTCCCGCTCTTTTTGCATGTGTTTTTTCTCTGCTCCCCTCCCCCCCGTGCTCTGCTGCGTTATAAATCAGTGCCGTCCAACGGCTCAGCCAACCTCACCACCATCATGATTCACTGTGGGCCAATTCCTGTCAGTCCCTTGGATAGTTGATTCGGGACAGCTAGATTTTAGATGCCCACCCCTACATACACACACACACACGCACACACACACACACACACACACACACACACACACACACACACACACACACACACACACACACACACACACACACACACACAAACACACAAACACACACACACACACACACACACACACACACACACACAACACCCATCCCTCCTCCCAAGGGTACGTGTATTCCTTTAAATATTCCCTTATTACACCGTGTTCCCTCCAGGAATAAGCTGTTCACAATTACTGTCTGTTTTGTTACAAGAAAGTGACACTGACCCAACTAAAGTCAATATGTGCGTGAGAGCATGCGTGCGTGCGTGCGTGCGTGTGTGTGTGTGTGTGTGTGTGTGTGTGTGTGTGTGTGTGTGTGTGTGTGTGTGCCCCTAATTGGCAGTGTGTTTTGTTTGTATTGTTTTAATGAAACATTTTATACTGTCTACTCATTGCCCTTATAATAATGAAAACCCACTTGGCTTGACACTTAATGTCACTATATCATTCCAGGAGTTTATCTCTTGGCATCTAAGAAGAAAAAGGCCCATTTAAATGACATCTGAGTGTCTACAGGCTGACCTTGTTGTCCTGACGGCCCTAGTTACTTTCACTGCCTCCTTGTTTATCACAGCATGAAGTGAACTGCTGGGTTCAACTACACAGACACAGACACACAAACAGTACAATATATAGTATAGTATAGTATAGTATAGTATAGTATAGTATTCTATAGTATCGTATAGTCTAATATAATATAGTATAGTATAGTATAGTATAGTATAGTATAGTATAGTATAGGTAAATACAGAAAAGTATGGTAAAGCGCAATATTGTGTAGTGTAGTATAGTGTAATATAGTGTAGTATAGTTAAATGTAGTATAGTGTAGTATAGTATAGTGTTGTATAGGAAAGTATAGTAAAGTGTGGTATAGAGTAGTATAGTAAAGTATAGTAAAGCGTAGTATAGTGTAGTGCTGTGTTGTATAGTGTAGTGTAGTGTAATGTAATATAGTGTGGTACAGTGTAGTGTAGTGTAGTGTAGTGTAATGTAGTATAGTATAGTATAGTATATTGTAGTGTAGTGTAGTGTAGTGTAGAATGGTGTAGTGTAGTATAGTGTAGTATAGTATAGTGTAGTATGGTGAGGTGTAGTGTAGTGCAATGTAGTGTAGTGTAGTATAGTGTAGTGTAGTGTAGTTTAGTGTAGTGTGGTGTAGTGCAGTGTGGTGTAGTGTAGTATTGTATAGTATAGTATCGTGTATCTGGTCACATTACAGTATATTTATTATTATGTTTTTGTAGGAGTAAAGGCTTAATTTCAGATATTAATGAAGCATAATAATGAAACTCATTTTTATCCTGCACTAACTTACCCCAATCAGCCACAACATTAAAACCACCCGCCTAATATTGAGTAGGACCCCCTCATGCTGCCAAAACAGCTCTGACCCACCCAACAATGTTCAGGTAGGTGGTACGTGTCAAAGTAACATCCACATTAATCCCAGGACCCAAGGTTTCCCAGCAGAACATTGCCCAGAGTATCACACTGCCTCTGCCGACTAGCCTTCTTCCCATAGTGCATCCTGGTGCCATCTCTTCAGCATGGACACTCTGACAGGTCTGTGGCTACACAGCCCCATACGCAGCAAGCTGTGATGCACTGTGTGTTCTGACACCTTTCTATCATAGCAGCATGAACTTTTTCAACAATTTGTGCTACAGTGGCTCTTCTGCGGGATCAGACCAGACGGACTAGACTTTGCTCTCCACACACGTCAATGAGCGTTGGGCGCCCATGACCCTGTCGCTGGTTCACCGGTTGTCCTTCCTTGGACCACTTTTGGTCGGTACTAACCACTGCATACATTGGAGATGCTCTGACCCAGTCGTCTAGCCATCACAATTTGACCCTTGTCAAAGTCGCTCAGATCCTTACATTTGCCCATTTTTCCTGCTTCCAACACATCAACTTCAAGAATTGACTGTTCACTTGCTGCCTAATATATCCCACCACTTGACGGGTGCCATTGGAACGAGATGAGCAATGTTATTCACTTCACCTGTCAGTGGTTTTAATGTTGTGGCTGATCGGTGCATCTTTGTGCTGAAACAAATCCAAATGAATTAGTTTGTTGTTTATGTTGATTATTATTCCCATTTGCTATCGCTATGGGTATTTGACACTTGTATCATTATTATAAGACAGCTGTGTTAATCTGTGAGCGTTGACACTCGCGGTTATCATCCGTCTTGCAATTGTAAACAGAGAATCCTGTTCCACTTAATCATGTAATGTAAATGTGAACTTTGTAAGGAGGGACTGTGAGATAACCTGATACCAGACATATGAGAAATTTTTTTTTTCTTATCCTCAGGGGGAACAACAATCATGATTGACAGTGTGTGTGTGTGTGCATGTGCGCGTGCGTGTGTGTGCGCGTGCGTGCATGTATGCATGTGTGTATGTGTGCATGTGTGCATTTGTCTATGTTTTCCTAAGTGTGTCTCGAACCTTACCACCATCATTAAGTTAACTATGGCTGACATGTCTGGACTTGCCATGGAAGGTCTGCTCAGTGCCAGACTGTTTGTGTTTTTCTATTAGTCGGAGAGCGGATGACAGCGCTCATCCAGGAAGGAAGCCTTCGGTATTTTGATGTTTTGGTATTTCAATTCAGAGGATGAGGGCACGGCAAAGTCACGCGCGCTCCTTTCCTGAGCCCCTGGAAAGGCATGATACGATGATGGGCAAAGAAGGGAAGGACTGCGACCATATCTGTGAGCCGCTGTACCTGTGAAAATGCGTCATCTTAAAGTATTACCACCTGGTCGATATTTAGGAGATCCAGGGTGTGATCACGCGTTCCCTTCCCCATAGACTTCCCCCGTGACTCACAGTCATAAAAACCGCTGCGTCTCGGTGGAGGAATACCGCTGGCCACACATCATCTCAAGTATCCCACAATGCATCACATGATCGAGAGTATTTCTCATAATAATGCCTGCTCTGCTCTGCGTCTGTGTATTGTGTGTGTGTGGGGTTTTTTTTCAAGTATGTCCAGTGACTGATTGGCCTGTGACTGATGGACGACTGGAGACTATTACAAATGTTTGCTCTCGGATTAGACCTGTGATTCTACCTCAAACATTACGGCCATATTTCCGTATGTGTCTCATTACCGGGGCTGCCTGGCAGCTGTGTTCTATTAGCACAATTACATCTGATTTAAACTTAAACTGATAAAATGCCGCACTCGCACCGGGCCTCTGGGTGCTGCCAGGATGACCTGTTATAAGTATATATATGTGTATAATGGTTACAGCTTCACTGACAGGTACGAAATGCATTGGATTGATTATGAAGCGTCAATATATAAAAAAACCCAAGAAACTTCCAGCTTTAGGGGTGCTGTTGCAAGGTCAAAAAGAGTAAAACGTACCGCAGTTGTTGGCTGGTCTGTATGACTTTTGAGCGGCTATTGACGTACAATACCTTTTTCAAGATGTGACTTTTTGGGGAAACCGCGGGGATACTGTTCAGCGACTGCGTGTAAGCAGGAGATTCTAAGTGTTTTGGAACGAGCGTGGACCTCCCCGATGGGGATTAAGAGACGCCTGTCCGGTCTCAGGGGCCCCGTCTCAGCCTGCGGTGAATGGGATGACCCCGTAGGCACCTGACCACACGTCCTCGGCTCCTCGCGGGTCCACAGGTGGAGGAGCCAAGCTTCAGTCTGTGCCGCATCCAATACTGAACCACAGTGACATTTCTTAAATGTCACATATCTTTAAGGCACAGGATGTGACATCGGATTGTGGTTAATGCAAACCAACACATGTTCAGCTGCAACCTCATTTTCTGCATTGCACCACCTTGTATTTATTAGGTTTAGCCAATAAAAGACGTCCAGCTGCAAGGTGGACTTTTTTTTTGGTGGGGGCAGGGTGGGGGCATGACGAAAGGGGCACTCGCGTACCCATATGCCAAGTGCTTTTTTCCATTAACTTTTCCGTAATTACATCATTTTCAAGACACAGTTTCAATATCCACCATGTGGCATCTCTCTCTCTCTCTCTCTCCCTCTCTCTCTCTCTCTCTCTCTCTCTCTCTCTCTCTCTCTCTCTCTCCACAGACGACACGTGCGGACTTAAGGAAACATTTATTTTCAAGAGAGCAAATGATGTCGGTTACAAGGTCAACTAAATCCGCGGTGATTTCGGCAGTGCGACTTCTTAAGAATTATTCACGCATCAAGCCTTTAGTTCTGTCTGGCTATGGGGTGGGATCCGTGCCAAGAGGACGCGTAATGATTAGAAGCGTTGGCCTATGAACCCTGTGTCCCGGCTGATCTAGAATGACGTTTCAGCAGGTTTTCAGGTCCAATCTGCCGATGACTCTTTTATTGGGTTTGGCCATCTGAGGGTAACCGTCCGCTCTTAGCCGGTCGCAGTAGTTTGGAGGCCTCTGGTATGCTTTGTACATGTTTTTGATTGAGTTTTTGGATGCCAGCTATGTCGGAGCCACTCCCTTGCTTGTGGAATGAGCAGGGGAATCGCTTTGGCGTGGTCGCGTGCTTGACATTTTTTTATGAACTCTGGGGCGGGAGCGCTAACTGGTATTTGGCAGAGTTACCAATCCTAATTTGTTCATCAATAATAATATTCTTATTTTTAACCAATTTAAAAATGAGGTACTTTATCCTCCCCCGGGTTTCTAAAATCGGGCGTGCTGCTGTAGAATGCAACAGTTAATAAACAAGAAATAGGAGACATGACCATGGAAAGGACCATCAGAGAACATCCCAATGGGCACTACAACCTGTTGAATGATCCATTGTTATCTATGGTTTTTCCGAAATGAATCACTTCTAAGTTAACCAAACCGGCACGCCCTTATTATTGTTGTCGTGAGCCTGGGTGATTAAATGCCGACTGACTTTCCCATTCCCTCCGATGATCAATGAACACGTTCTGCTTCTCTTCTGTCGCAACTCCCCGCGCAGGATTTTCACCTGCGGGCACGTGACATCAGAGAAAAGAAAATAGGTGCGGTGGTGAACTTACGCTTCATCAATGCATTATGTGGTTTCCCTTCTGCTCGCTCTCTGACACACACACACACACACACACACACACACACACACACACACAGGAGAAGGGTTGCTGAGCTGAGTGAAAACTGTAAAATAACTTTTCATCAGCATTTATTGGCTGACCTCTGATGAGTTGAACCAATTCATTACATTTTACGGTTCTGCGCTTGTGAGGCCCCCCCCCCCCCCCCCACCCGCCAGCCCCTCTGCCCCGGAAAAAAAGTTGTACACACTTTATCTGCCTGAATGAATAGAGTGCAAATCAATACGAATTGGCCTTCAAAAACCAATTAATCAATAAAGTGTGTGTGTGTGTGTGTGCGTGTGTGTGTGTGTGTGTGTGTGTTCCATAATTCTCCAATTGACTTCATTAAATTTAAGGCCTTCGCAACGTTTATTTATTTATTTATGTATTTATTTATTTTTTAATAAAACACCGGGGGCCACAAACTCCGGTTTTGGAACCCCTGAACTAAAGCATCCCGTGTTGTCTGCTGCCCCCTCCTGGCGAACAAACGCAATGGACATACGATAAAGTATGTTTGACGTTTTGTTCTCGGAAAAAAACAAACAAAGAAACAAACAAAAACAAAAAAAAACAAAAAACAAAAAAAAAACCCACGCATGTAAACGTAGTGGAGTCCGTGACGTGTCACCACCAGGGCTGCGCTCTCGCTTGGCTCCGAGCGGGACGAGCGCTTCTCTGTGCAGCGTCCGCCGCTGTTGCTACGAGCGCCGTCCAATCACACCGCAGCCTCCCGCTCCACGTCGCGGTGGGAGAGGCGCGACCGCTTTCCCTCGGCTTCGGTCGCGGTCGAGTCGCCCGGCGGAGAGACCCCGCGGCACGTCCCCTCCTCTTCGCGCGCAACGATGAACGGGGGGTCGGAGGACGATCGCGTTTCAGCCCGATTTGTTCCGGAGTCATTTGAATTTTTTTTTTTTTTTTTCTCCTGAGAAAATGCGAGTGGGGTTTACATAAATAAACGACACCTGTCGCAATTACTTGTGTTGGTGAAATGTGACGGTGCAAATCAGCCGTATTTCGATGCGAATAACGCCGAACGCCGGGGGCCTTCCTCGCCGTCGCACTCTGACTCAATCCTCAGTCACTCTTTTCAGTTTGTGGGTCGAACGCCCGCGTGGCTCCCGGCTGCCGACTCGTTTTTAACGAGAACCGTTCGCCGCGGGCGAGTCGTTGTGGGAGCCTTGCGTCGCCGCTTCCAGCTCGTGGTTTGGGGGCTGGATGGAGACGCGTGACATCACGCACACGCCGCACATAGACAACAGTGAAACGCGCAGCGCCACCCGCCCGCAGCGCGCCCGAGGCGTCAGGACTCGGACCAGTGCGTATCTACGTTAGGCTGTCTGGTTGTGGTGGTGGTTGTTGTTGTTGTTGTTGTTGTTGTTGTTGTCGTTGTCGTCGCTGTGCTCCAACGCCCGCCGGCTGCGTGTGGATCCTTGGAGAGCTCCGGGACCCGGGGGGGTGGGGGTGGGGGGGGGGGACGGGGCGGGTGGAATGGCGGAGGGGGAGGCCGTGTCTGCGGAGTGGGTGAGGGAAGATGGGGCTGTAGCAGAATAACATCCCGGCCCCCCGCCCCCCCCCCATCTCTTCTGGTTTTTCCTGCCGTGTCTTCTTTCCAAACCCTCGCCATGGATCCGGAGAAAACGCTGACGTTCTGCCAGGGGTTAAAGGCTGTTGAGGTACGTTTTAATAGCCGTGCATGCATTGTTTGAGATGGATGGATGCTGAAGATAGAGTAGCTAGATGCATAGATGGATGGCTGGATAGATAGAAGATGGATAGATGGATGACAGATGCTGTAGATGGAGAAGACGGATAGATGGATGGATGAGAGACAGACAGATGGCTCGATAGATAGATATATCCGACGGATGGATGGATGGATGAATGGACAGATGGATGGATAGACAGACAGAGGCATAGATAGATGGATAGATCGAGATGTTCACAACTGTTCACAGCAAAACAAAAGGCAACTATAATACATGAATAGGAATAATTAATTTTTTTTAAATGGCGATGCAGTAAACGTTAAAATTAAATAGAAATCGAAAAAACTTTGCCAATACACAGTAAACATTAAACCAAAAAATGAGCAGTAAACCAGTAAACAATTGGATATGTAAAGCAGTGCCTGGTGTCAGCAGCGTGGGCTGCTGCACATTCTACTATCAGGGGGAACACGCTTCTCTGGCCTGTTTTGTTGACAAACTGTTGTATGATTACTGAGACCTTTTTAGAATACAGCCTGGCTATGAAAATCAATTATTAGAGGTCCATCCCGCAGGGCTGGAACCCTGTTGTTATTGTTCCCATTTTTATTATTATTTTTCTCCTTGGCATTCTTTGGGCTAAAAGTGTCTGGAACACGACAACCGCAGGAGCTACAGACACGGTTGAGGTCTCGTTAGATCTGGGATGTGGCAGACATATCGTGGTTTAAGTTTCATCCATATCGATCCACATTTCATCAAAATGAATCCACATATGGAGCAGGAATTTGTGTAAAACCGATGACATTTGACTGGAATTAGCTGATCGTTCACAAATCCCCGACAAGCCAATGTTCTAAAACCTCTGGATAAGCGGTGGAGCGGGATGAGTTTGTGGAGTGAGACACTTTGTGACATCATCATCCAAATTGCTATAAATGTGGGGGTTGTTGATATGAACGTCCATTCCCACCATGCGAGCTGCATAATGTAAACTCCATCATTCTGTAGAAGTTGCATACTGCATGTGTGTGTGATGTCTGCGGAACATTTTGTTCGATATTTTATTCTTTTCCCCTTTTTGTTAATATAAAAAAATTCTGTTCTCATCTAACGAAGGAGTTGGTGGTAGACTTCAGCAGGAGGTAAACACTATCAGATTCTAGCCAGTGCTAACACGCCAACTGAAGGAGTCCAAAACAGTCCAAAACATATTCCATGTTGGTGTCCCCACACATGGAGTTTGCTTGCAGCTCCAGAGCAATGGGTCTGAATCGTGTTGTTTTATTTTAGTCCCAAAAGTTAAAGTTGATGAGATGTCGCTGAGGCACGTGCAGTGTTTCATCTGTTTGAATTGAACCGTCTTGTTGGGAACTTCCGCACGGAGAGATTTCATAAGTCATAACACGCAACAAGTCTATCGGCTTATATTAGAAAAAAATGTAATTAGTGTCGATACTAGACCCTGTGTATTGCTGGCTGCAGCTATATTCATTATTGTCATTATCATTATTATTATTATTATTATTATTATTTTCAAATTTCTGTTTAAAATGGGGAGACTGCAGCCTAAATAAAGCCCAAATAGACTCAATGTCTTCCACCCAGCATGGACAGTCAATCCTTTATGGTATTTGATCCACCATGGTTTTCTACAGTGTCTGCTGCTTGTTCCCAGTATTTTAAGAAGTGCACTTCTTGAAGAGTTGAATTCATCTTACAGTTTTATTCATTTTAATTAATTTAATCCCCTTAATTTGTTCAACTGTGAATTTATTTTATTTTAGCCGGTACTCTCTTCCAGACATTCGTATAAAAGCCAATTTACAGTTGCTGATTAAACCAAATTCATTGAGCTAAATGCAACAGAGAGTAATTCATTTACATTTCAAGACAGAACAAAACATTTCAAGTTACTCAGAAAAAGAAAAGTAGCACCTGAGTGGTTCTTGGTGTGGAAAAAAGCATGAAATATCCTGTGCTGCTTTTTGGGGAAAATGGGCTGAATGGTCTCAACGTTAAGTTGATTCAAGGCGGTGGCTTTGTTCAAACACGGGCATTAGTACGTTTAAAATACAAAAGCAAACTGCTGGGGACCAAAAGCACTTTGCTTTCATATTTTCATTTTAAAGGATATTATATTCATTATGAGGGCCTTGGACCAATGAAAGTATTTTTGTAACATTTTAAGTTATTTGAATCAGGCTAATAATAACCTTTTGATTGACATTTAGTTAAATTAAAGTCCAGTTTTTACTCTAGGCAGACGTCCCCTGGGGTAATGGGGTGTATTATGTATAATGTCATGTGGGGAGAGAAAGGAGTGTTAGCCACCCTGTTCCCCTTTCATCTACTGCAAAGGGTTCATAGTTATATCGGTTACAGCCTGGATTATATAAGATAAAGATCACTCTCCATGTACAACTCTACACACACACACACACACACACACACACACACACACACACACACACACACGTACATCACAGTTTCTGACACCACTCGTGATTTTCACTATTCACACAAGCAGTTACATTGCGGAACATTTCCGTCTTGCGCCTTTTCACACATGCCATGATAGTGGACAAGCGAATCCCTTGTGGCCAATGCCACGGCAACCCTAACTCTAAAAGACACATCACACACTTAGCCAAAGTGTGTGAGTGGTATTTTTAAAAAGAAAAATAATACATTTAAGAATAAAAAGACCAGTCTCTGTAGAGACTGGACATGTTTCACAGTTCGGATTGAACTTGGTGTTTTTCCAAATGTTTTTTTTTTTTTCTTCCCGAAAATAAATACCTTTTTCTCATATTTGTACAAAATAAATATTTGTAAAAACCCACTATTTATGCTTTGCAAATACCGTACTCCGATTTGGCTCCACCCCACCCCTACTTTCACATACTGCTTCCATTCACAACACAGCGGTACCGGCATTTTCCCGGAAAAGTTACTCGGTCTTGAGGTGGGAAATTGCCGTAACGGATTTCCTGGAATATCGATCCCTGCTCCCACTCACACGTGACCCCATGAAGGAACGGTTCCGGAACATTGCTGGGAAAGACTGCATGTGGGAAAGGGGCTTACGTTTCGTATTGGAGGTTCAAAATTCAATAACTTTTTATCCATGCAATAATTCAGTAGGTCTTCTAGTTACATGTAAATGCTCTATTAATAAATCCCCTTTCCCACTTGCACCGAAAGCCATTAATCTACTGGCAATGTTCTGAATTGGCGTAATGTGTGAAAACGATCCGGTCTCAATAAAAGTCTTTCTGTAAATTTCCCCACTCTCGACCAGTATCAATTCTGGGAAAAGGCCGGTACAACTGTGAATGGAAGTGTGTGTGAATGGAAGCAGTAGAATTTCCATAAAGTAGGGGTGGAGCCGAATCCAAGTAAAGCACAAGTAGTGGGTTTACAAATATTTATTTTGTACAAATATTTTAAAAAGTTATTTGTTTTTGGGAAGAAAATAAATCATTCGTAATAAGGTGAATCCGAACTGTGGCAAACACGAGAAACTGAAACCCGTTCAGTCTCTATGGAGACAGGTCTTTCTATTCTTAAATGTTATTCTTTTTCTTCTTAAATGCCACTCAGACCCTAGACGTGTCTTTTAGAGTTAGGGGTGCGGGGACATTGGGCACAAGCGCTTTGCTTGCGGAGCCGGGGAGGGAGCGAGTGGACAAGGAGAGGTAGAACGGGTGGAGAACGTTCCTTCTAGGGAGGCAGAGCGTGTAGGACAGGGGGTCTCTGTCCCCGCTCTGTCAACGGAGGGATCAAAATCCGAGGGGCGGGGAGACGGGAAGTGAAGCGCCGGTCTCTGAGAGCCAGGGAAAAAAAACGAACCGCTTCACATTGTCCAAACAATCGCATCTGCGCTGGACATAACGTACTAACACTAACCCATCACAGTATGTGCTGCATCCGAAACAGTCAGTCAGCAATGTTATGGATTCCATGTGGGAAAGGGGCTTAAGTGGAATACCCCTTTCATCAACACTGTTTATTTTTGAAGTTTCATGTCATAAAAATCCATTTTTATTTCGCAAAAGATTCTGATTTTAATAGCAGAGAAATCCATAAGAGATAAAGCTATGAAACCAAAATAGTTATGAAAGTTGAATTTTGGCTGGTATTTTTTTTTCTCTTTGGCCAACAATTATTTTGTACATTTTTTTTATGTCAATTACACATACATTTCAATAGCTTTGCCACAGTGTACTTCAGATGTCTCAAACCAATTTTGTTAGCTTAGAGCTGAAACAGAGAGCTTAGAGCTGTGCATTTTATAAAGCAAATGAATGTCTTAACGTTCTGAAATGTGTCGCCTGGAAATCCTTACATTCTCAATATACAGTAAGGTCCAGTTGCAGTACCAAGCACTGCAGTGAGGAGGTGTAGCTGTGCATGGGGCGTTGTGTTTCAATAGTTGTCACAGGCTCCCGTGCCACCACAAACTTTTTTGTTTTACACCCCAAAGCGCATTAGTAAATTTCCAGACCAAACATCTGTTAAAAGACAGATCGATGTACGGATGGATGGGTACTTTATTCACCCCTGAAGGGAAATTGTGGTGTTACAGCAGCATGCATGAGATCAAATAATGTTACACCTTCGGCCCCTGGCTAAACCATCACTAGACTCCCTTCAGTTTGCCTACCAGCCAACGGTGGGAGTGGATGACACCATCATCTTCCTGCTTCACCGTGTCTATGCTCACCTGCACAGGCCGGGTAGCACTGTGAGAGTCATGATCTCTGATTTCTCAAGTGCGATCAACACCACGCAGCCTGCCCTGCTGGAGAGCAAGCTGACAGCGATGCAGGTAGACGCTCCCCTGGTGTCCTGGATTGTAGACTACCTAACTGGTCGGCCACAGTACGTTAGATTACAGGGCTGTGCGTCTGACACTGTGGTAGGCAACACGGGGGCCCCACAGGGGACGGTCCTCTCACCCTTTCTGTTCACCCTCTACTCCTTGGACTTCACTTACAGCTCCAAGTCCTGCCACCTGCAGAAGTTCTCAGAAGACTCTGCAATTGTGGGCTGTATAAGCGAGGCGGAGGAGGCTAAGTACAGAGGTGTCGTGGACTCCTTCATTGAGTGGTGTGGGCTGAACTATCTGCAGCTCAACACTAGCAAGACGAAGGAGTTGGTGGTAGACTTCAGCAGGAGGTAAACACACCCGTCTTCATCCAGGGGTTGAATGTGGAGGCCGTGCAGGACTACAAGTACCTGGGCGCACACCTGGACAGCAAGCTGGACTGGGCGAAGAACACAGAGGCTGTATACAAAAAGGGCCAGAGCCGGCTCTACTTTCTGCTTTCATTCAAGGTCTGCAGTACCATGCTGAGGATGTTCTACCAGTCTGTGGTAGCCAGTGCGAGTGTCTTTGCCATCGTGTGCTGGGGCAGCAGGGTTAGGTCAGTCGACGCCAACAGAATCAACAAGCTCATCAGGAAGGCTGGCTCTGTCCCTGTTCTCTCTGTGGCAACTCATCTACATCAGGCAGAGAGATGGAGAGCAGAGTCATGAGGTGCTGAGGCGGTTCCAGCCTCCATTCCAGCTCTGATCTGCTCTGTTTGTTACATCTTCCCCTTTCTCTCAGTATTACTATCTCTCAGTTGACTACAGTTATTAACAACTCTCTGATTTATGTGACACCATGAGTCTAATGTGCAATAACTGGGACATGTAAAATATCATGGACATAATCATTGAACATTTGAATCTAACCAGATACATTTACCTGTACTTCAGATTGATATTTTACATACAAAGCTATTTCCCACTTCTCATGCATCTCTATGATACTTACCGTCAACCTGTGATATTTGGACATGTGTATTGGATTTGCATCTAACCATTCAATGGTTGATATCTGATATCACTGATCAGCCACAACATTAAAACCATTGAGAGGTGAAGTGAATACCATTGATCATCTCGTTCCAATGGAACCTGTCAAGGTGTGGTATATACTAGTTCGAAGCAGGAAAAATGGGCAAGCGTCAGGGTCATGGGCGCCCACGGGCTCATTGGTGCGTGTAGGGAGCGAAGTCTAGCCCGTCTTGTCTGAGCCCACAGAAGAGCTACTGTAGCACAAATTACTGAAAAAGTTAAAGCTGCTATGATAGAAAGGTGTCAGAACACACAGTGCATCACAGCTTGCTGTGTAGCTGCAGACCGGTCAGACTGCCCATGCTGACCCCCGTCCACCGCAAAAAGCACCTACTGTTCAATGGGCAATTGAACGTCAGAACTGGACCATGGAGCAATGGAAGGAGGTGACCTGGTCTGACCTGGAGCATCTGTGGGATGTGCTGGAACAACAAGCCTGATGCATGGGGGCCACACCTTGCAAATGAAAGGACTTAAAGGATCTGCTGCCAACATCTTAGTGCCAGATACCACAGGACACCTTCAGAGGTCTTGTGGAGTCCATGCCTCCACGGGTCAGAGATGTTTTGGCGGCACGGGGAGGGGCTACACAATATTAGTGGTGGTTTTAATGTTGTGGCTGATCGATGGATAATCATTATATTTTGGGCAATTTCAATATCTTGTGACTGCACCATACCGGTAACTTGTTTACATTTATGTTTATGATCCTTCAGCTAACTTGTCACATTTCTAGCATTTATACATTGGTTGCACCTTATAGATAATCTTTAATTTATGACCCGTTACTATAACTTCTACTTTTGGCATTGTGTATATTGTAATTGCACCCTACTGTTAATTACCTACCACTGACCTTTTTGACTGTATATACTATATGGTTATTGCACCTTACGGATACTTTTTAACTTATATTTTTTATTTTGTTTATTAGGCTAGTTATAGCTGCACCCGTTTCCTACTTTGTACTGCAACTTCTGCACAATAATTTCCCTTGGGATAAATCAAGTAATATCTTATTTTATCTTACAAGCAATAAAGTAATAAAAAAGCTGCAGGCAGCAATACATGGGGTCCAGTTTAGACGTATTGGGTGTGTTTCACAGTTTCCCGGGTTCTCTGAAACGCAACATGTCGTCTCCTGGTGGCTCGTCTCGCGGGGCAACCACTATGCGGTCGACACAGTGCAATGCCCCTGTCTTTAAAACAACCGACCATGTTTGCCTGTAAACCAGAATTTCTCATTGATATAACTCATGTGTTGTCTGTGGAAATAGAGCTTCACGCTCAGTGACGGGTGGTCATTTGGTGCCGTGTCGGGCACGTCATTTATTTGTTGTTTTTTTTCCTTGGATTACATTTTCAGTAAGTTACGTCTCCATGAAATAAGAAAAACAACGTGGTATTTCTGTGCCTAATTACCATTGCACGGCTTCTCTTTTTCCGACGCCTTGCTGGATCTTGAACTTTTGAGGGATGCACTGACGACATTTTAAGGCTTATTTTTTATTCTTATTTTCATTAATCCGGTCCAACTGGACATTCTCAATCGGAATCTGTACATTTACTGTAAATAAAATGATGACGTCATAAAGCCTCTTACTGTAAATCTCATCTTGTTCTTTTTAGAACGAGACGTGTCACACATTTCGGGTGAAAGCTGTTCGGTTTTCACTAATATCTAAAGGACATACCTAATACCTAAATATTTAAAGGACACCTCAACCGCGCTTATGACGATTAATTCCAGATAGTTTTAGCCGGGTTTGACATATTTCGGCGTCAGATGTACTGGCTCGTTTGTGTTAAAATCACTCAAAACATTAAGAAACATTGTGTGGGTTCATCTCGCATTGCCATTTAAAAATTATTTTGCAGGCCAGATTTAGAGAGAGAGAGAGAGAGAGAGAGAGAGAGAGAGACTTATTTTGGTAACACACACCAATGTGTAGTAGTTCCACCGTTGCTATGGAAATCATGCGAGTATATGATGTCACATTTCACACATTTTAAAGTCGCGGTTCGTGCAGCAGTCAGTCACAGTGGCTTCAGAGTGCCGTTGGTATTGGACGCATCTCTCGTCTCATCATCACTCGTCCTCTGAGCACCATCATGTTGTGGTGGCCTTGCATTCATCAACGGGTATTAGGCTTAGAATCTGGAGATAAACTGATCATGTTACAGATCGTCAGTCTGTGAATGTAGGGAATGTGGAGGTTATCAAAAAGCTAATAACAGGAAGTCATCTCAACATTAAGGATGGATGAAATCTCCCCATCCATTAAAGCAAAGGTCATAAATGTCGTAATCATTTTCATATTTTTTCATTTGACCACGGCTAGCCAAAGATGTAAACTCAAGCTTGAGGAGGTTAAACAGTATTTAAACACTGCTGGGAAGTGCCTAAATCATCTCTCGACAAAATCAAGGCCAACTGTTATACAACACTATCTCTGTACAGGGACAGATTGGTCCTTCCTAAATATAGTTCTAAGACTTGAAAAGTCTTGTCATCAATTTGAAAAGTCTGTTCCCGTTGCCCTTGTTATTCCTCCTGCCCTTAAAAGAAAAAGATATATATATATATATTTTTTTTTAGGAAAGTGCTCTAAATCGAGTTGTTCATTACCGTGTGGTCTTGATTCGCAACAACAGAATAAACAGCTGACAAAGCCTTTATATTTAAGCCCCAATCGGTATTAATCAGGTTCAGAAAGTCGATCATGCGAGATGGAAATCGTCTTAAGTGTGGTGGCAATCAGTCTTGACTGGAAGTGGGTCTGGCTCTGATGAAGTGAAGGTGCCTCCAGATCAGCGTCGGGCACCAAAACAACAGCTCTGCAAAGCTCTAATTTGAGATTGGAGATTTTGAGACCGCTTGAGGTATTTTGTATTGACCCATAGTCACCCCTGGTAGTGTAGATCCACTCCAAACTGCAGTGTTAAGTGTTTCCGTGCAGTTTTAGGTGATGGGGTTGAGCGTGGGTTCTACATGTCCGAAAAATAAAAAAAAGCTTTAATGCACGTCATCGCAGGTCTGTGGTGTCTGGATTCTGCCGCTGTGACTGTCTGTGCTATTTCTCTAATGACAAATAGACCATCGCATTAAATAGGCCCAAGTAGTTTAGTTCACGATGTACTGCACAATGAGCACAGAAAGATCCTTTCGATTTAAGGATGCATGGTTTGAAGTGCAGTTTAAGACAGCGTTGCAGATTTGAACAGGAGAGGCAAAAGCATTGATTTTGAAGTCTTTAGTCTTTAGCCAAAATCTTCAATTTATGTAGGCCTCTCGCTCTCTCTCTGCTGAATGTTCCCTGGAACCCTTGACCCTTGTCTCCATTTTGAAACATCGACTGTTCCTTGTGTCTCGTTTCCAGATGACCATGTCCCTGCAGGGGTTGGATGGGACCGAGGCTGCCACGGTAGGGAGCTGTGCATGTTTACAGCACCACACATTCCAACTCTACACAGAAGAATGCGGGTTAAATGAAAGTTTGCCAGTATGGAAATAAATCAAAATAACATGCGCACCCTGAACCTGTGGCAGGTTAAAGGTGCGCATTTGTTTGCAGCTGAGATATTATTGACAAAAAGATTGAGAGATATTAACATTTGTAGGTGACGGTTACGCAGAAGGATAAAACCATGGGATCAATGAATAAGGTAAAGGATTTTGTTTTCACTTGCAATTAAACCGCAAACAATTTTCAGGCTTCACTGTTTGTGGTGAAGACATATGCTGTAATGGGACATGTTGTCCACTAGGTGGTGAAGTTCCTGGGAAGTTCCGGCGGCCAGCCTGTGGTCAGTCCCAAATACTGTCCCGGGGTGAACAACACGCCTGGATACCTGTGTGAGAGCGGCCACTGCTGCGGAGACAGCGGCTGCTGCACCAACTACTCTGAACTGTGGTGTAAGTCTTTCTGAAGGGCCACACCGGGGAGCCCGTGAATTCTTCTTGATCCGATCACAACCTGCCTAGTCCCAATTTATAGACCTTCAGTCGGTGACCTGGCTTTTCGGCAATTGTAATTTGTTAGTCGCATGCGTTCAATGTCCTTGAGACTAAGTCCCAGATTATGCAGATAAAAAGTGACACAAGGAGTTTAAAATGCAGTCATTTTCAGGCAAACGTACAATGATGTCATACCTTAAAGTCCATAGAGAATCTCGTAAAAATCTATGTGAAATGACTAATACAACCAGATCAAAATGTTTTTTTTTTCTTGTTAAAATGACTCCTTAGGCCTACGCGTAGAGATCTGTTTTAGAAGGGTTTGTTGCTTTAATAGTATTACAGTTGATTCTGCTATACCGCGTTGATTTATCTGTCACTCACTCACTCAAAGCCCCCCAAAAAAACGTGAAGTTGTTTTGCATTTCTGTTCCCGTTTGGAACCATACAGAAAATAAGTGGAACAGCTAATCGTAAAGCCCAGAACCATGAGAAGAACTGTAAAATGGGTCAACTTTTTGTCACCGTGGCCCAGAACTATAAAATATGAACAAGCTGCCGGTTCGTAGGGGACCGGCTGACGACAGCACCTTTTGCGTGAGAAAACACCTTTTGGTGACGCTGAGCCGTTGTGCGCTCTTGCTGTTTGGACTCAGGGTTCTGGCTGATGCTGACCGTGGTGATCCTCTTCAGCTGTTTCTACGCGTACCGCCACCGCCGCACCAAGCTGCGGATCCAGCAGCAGCAGAGGCAGCGGGAGATCAACCTGATCGCCTACAGCGGGGCCTGCTCCTACCCTACCTCCATGCTGGACCTAAGTACGCTGCAGCCGCTTGCGATGGGTTTGGATATTGAAACCTGATTCATGATCTTTATTTGAATTTTATGATTTTTTTTTTTTAAGTTACTTCTGAACTGCCAAATTATCTGGTCAAAAAACACAGAATTTGCATTACAGCGCTACTATAATTCAGATGAAACTAGACTATTATAAGACTATTTGGAGCACATGCATGGTTCCAAAATCATTTTTTAATTGAAAATGAATTATTCAAAGGATACAAATAATATCTCAGAGTAGGCAAAAAATAAACAAAATTAATAATACATTAATTGAAAAAAAAATAATAATATATATATATATATATAGAATAGATGTTATAATATTGTAAATAGATATATAAATAATATAATGCTATAAACCGATTCCTCCTCATGTCGCAGGCTTCCTGTCATCGTTCAAGTTGCCATCCTATGAGGAGGTGGCGGCTCAGCCCTGCACGCCTCCTCCACCCTACAGCTCTGTCTTTGCCCTCCAGGGTGTCGCCCTTGGGGGTCCGAGCTCCTCCTACCACCCTCACCTTCATCCCCACTCTCACCCCCGCCCTCACACTCCCTACCCGGGTCCCGGCCCCGTCCGCAGCACCATGACCTCCTCCCAGAGCTCGGACAACTACACCAGCTGCTCCTGCGACTCATGCTCCCTCACCTCCCCCTCCAGCGCCTCCTTCTCTGTGCAGATGACGGATGAGACGTACGATAGCAGCCGCGTCTCCTCCCCCGGCGACGGGGGAGGCGGCGCCAGAGCTTTCCTGGCCCGGCCTCGGGCGTCCCTGCACGGCAGAATCTTCTCCCCCGCTACGTCCCCGCCTGCCCCCGCCCCCCCGCTCCACCCTCCGCCTGACCTGATCCCGGAAGCGGCCGCCCCCGACGTGATACCGAGATGCTCCCCAAACCCCAGCGAGGAAGGCTCCTCACCCCCGGCCGCGGGGCTTTCCTTTCCCCTGCCACGCCCTCCTCACCCGCCACGCCTCCCCCTCTCTCCGCTCATCCTCTCCCCATCCCTCACTTCCCCTCCGCTCCACCCCCTCCTCCTCTCCTCCGACCCCCTCGGCGTGGACCACCGTGTTTCATCATCGTCATTGTCGTCGTCTTCTCACCGCCTTCTCCCCGCTCACCCTCAACTCGTCCCCAAACACGCCCTCTTCTTCTCCGGCAACGTGGACTTTTTCCAGCGCCGCGAGAGGAAACAAGGAGGCAAGGAGACGGGGCAGGGAGAGGAGGCGGAGGAGGAGGAGGACGCGGAGGAGGAGGAGGAGGACGAGGAAGACGAGGAGGAGGACCACTTCCGCCACCGCCGCCTCACGGGCGACTCGGGCATCGAGGTGTGCCGCTGCCACGTAAAGCGGGGAGGGGAGGAGAGGGCGGAGGAAAGACTGGAGAAGGGAGGGAAAGGGGGAGGAGAGCGGGAGGGGAAGGACAGCGGGGACTGTTCCCAGCGGGCGCCGGCCGCAGGCAAAGCCGTCATCACTGTGGAAACCTCGTGAGCGGACATTCGGCCCTACATATCCGAAGGACACACGTCTTTATTTGAAGTGGATTTGGAGTGCCGCGCATGGGGAGAGACGGGTTTTGGTTGTTTACCTTCCATGGGGGGGGGGGGGGGGTGCAGACCGGGCGGAAGAGCCACATCACCTAGTGGGGCCTCCTCGGCTCTGATTGCGGTTTTAAGAGAAGGGAGATAGAACGAAAGGTGAGATAGAATGTGGTCTTTTGACGAACTTTGAATTGTGACTGAAATGATTTCACTGAAAAAAATCTCTCGTTCAATTTTTTCCATATTTTCCATTTATTTATTTTTAATCAAATGGCGTCTTTTTCTGCCCGAGCCCAGAATCTCACCGATGAATCATCAGTGAAGAGGCTCATTATGGGTCGCTCGTTTTTTTTTTTTTGTTTGTTTTTGTTTTTTTGTCCGTCGCTAAAACTAAACAGCGGCACATGAGTTCTGCTCCACACACGCACGCACACACACACACACACACCCTATCGCGTCTTATAATCTTTCCCTTTACAACATCGCTTCACTTCTCTGTTCCCTCTCTCTCTCTCTCTCGTGGTAGCGACCTGTTTTTGAGGTAGTTCATCGCTCGCTCGTGGACGTGACGATTCATTAGGAATTTGAAACGCGAGAGAAGACTTTTGATTATTCCTTGTTCCCCCACCTACCGGTTTGACTTCACGCGTGTTCACATTGAACTGTTTGCCTGTCGTCACGTGACCCAAATCAATTGTTTCTATACATATCAACATAGATCCAAAGCCAGAGGCGGGAGAACCCTGACGAAGTGCATTTTTTAACAAAAAGAAATTAACGCGAGGAGACTGTTAATCAAATGTACGGTGGGTGTATTCAGTGTTTTCCTGTCGGAATCAACTGTTCGAAACGTTTCAAGTGATCTGAAAATTGTACAAACTCCTCATAAGGATCCAGTTGTCGGCTGTGCAGTTTCACAAAGTGTTTCTTGATTGTTCCTCGCGAAGACGCAGAGAAAGTATGGGTTCCCTGAAAAAAAAAAAATAATAAAATGTGGCCTGCTCGAACGGTCAGTTCCCAAGACGCCTTGTAGGTTTCGATTTCCTTTACGTCTGCCCCTGTGCCCGGTCTTTTTAGAGGCAATAATGAAAAGCGTTTAGAAGGGAAAACAGCTATCTGTCTCGCTCGTCGAGAGTCTTTTGGGAGTCTTTTGACCGCGACCCACGAAGATTGAATGCAAACAACGGTTTTAATAGAAATGTAAATGGGTGACAAAGCTTTATGCTGGAACTACGACTATCTATTGTTGTTTCTGACTGTAATATGGATTTATTGTATCATTATTAGCCTCTGATTTTGTAATGGATGTTGTGTATTGACCGATTTGAACGATGGCGGTGCTCGTTCCGACCCTGACTCCCTCCATGAAGGACCAAGGAGTTTCTATGAGGCCGGAACTGCAACCTCAGTCCTCATCCTGAATGTAAAAGGTTATGCATTGCAACAAGATACAAAACAAAAAAAAAAACAAAAAAAAAAAAAGCTGTTTACAAAGAGTTTTTATGACGCGGGGCTTTTAGCGAGAAACCTCCGGAAACCTTTTGATCAAGTTTATAGGAAAGGCCAATTCCATTCCAGTGGAATCTTTTACGGAATATATATCACACGACGGCGACGTGTAAAGTTGTGTGTCTGATATGAACTGAGGGTTTAGAGTTGGAGCCATTAGATAGAAAAACATTTTTACTTTGATGTGATGATTGTTGTGGCTCCGCAGGCGTTTACTTACACGGTGAATTTTCACTTTTTGTTATGTAAAAAAAAAAAAAAAATTTTTTTTTTTTGCGTTGCCTACTTGTACAGTTTGACATAATATATTCTCATAATCCATCTGGTCTAACAACTTCCCCATAGAGCACATGGAACACCCTTTTATTTTCATGTAGCTAATCGATGTAAACTCTTTAATTAGAAGACAGTTTAAAGTAGAAATTCAGACTGTGATAGTTTTGAAAAGAGGAACACACTTCGTTCCAAATGTTTCCTACTTTATCCACTGTGGTTATTTTGAGACAAACGTATATTTCGTCTCTTTTAAGACACTTAAAAGGGTGACATTTTACTTGTGTATATCACAATATACCTAAAGCTGAAGCTTCTTGTAACCTGTCGAGGCTGTGAAGCCCACTTCACACCGGATGCGTATCCGCATCCGACGGTCGGATCCTGCCCCTAGTGGCCGTCGCGTGGACCGCGTCTGAGTTTCGCGTCACAACATAATGTCAGGGAAAATGGGAACGCTTGTTTTTTCCAGTGCAAAAGTGAGGAGTTTGCTCAGCTGGACATTTTGAACTCCCTTAATATTGTGTTTGCTAAGTGCCAAAAAAAAAAAATAATACACACAATTCACTTTATATAAAAATAGATTTATTGATAGTGAATTTGGTGACGTCCAACGTTAACGTTAACCTCCGGCCAGTTCCAATAAAGATTGTTACTGACGTCACTTCCAGTCTGTTGGACTGAACGTTGTTGCATGAGTTGAAAAATCTTAACGCATCTCGGAGCCTCGAGCCATGGGGAAATTAGGCCGCGCGGGGCGTCACAACTTTTCAGTGCGGAATGCGACTCTCCATAGGAATGAATAGACTTCCAGTTTGTTCTTGTCGTTTGTCTTATTCGGTGTGAAGCAGGCTCGAGTGTTATTTTTAAACCCGAGGTACACCATCTGATCACATAGAATTCTGACACCGATAGACAATAATTTATCATTATTTTCACATTTGTTTGGATTTTTTTCTTTTAAATATCGTCTCTTGCAATGTACTTGTGCCTCGAGGATTTAAACAAAAACATTTTTCTTCGGCACCACATCATTTAGCGCTGCCATGTATGCATTTTCTTTTTGGGTCAGTTGTGTATACTTGTACCAAATGAGTTGAACATTTTTTGATCAGTACTTTACGCAGTCTCTTTATAAAATATACTCGGAACGTAGTACAAGCGAGACTTGCAAAAATAGTATTTAGCAATAGTATAGTATAATCATGTTTTCCTAAATAGTGTCAAAGCCGGTTGAATAGGAAATGACATGTTGTGGAGAAGAAAAAGAAAAAACATTTACCTCTTTACACTGATCTATATTCTGTGGTGGGCAGAGGCCTTTGATTGTACACAGCATTATTTGGCACGCCTTTCTGGCACACGCTTGCTCCTCTAGGTTGAGTTTCTCTGGTCTTATCTTGTAAGAATGCTAGGCCAAACTCGAGCCCAGTGCTTAAGACTGATTTAAATGTCGCTCCCCTCGCCAGCAGCTCGTGTGAATACGTCCAGCCTCCCTTTTTTCTTTTTTTTTTTTGGGGGTTTCTACCGATACGCCAAGGCCTGATGTAAGACTGTTACCTCGCTAAGTTATGACTGCAAAAGACTGTTCACTTGTCTTTATCCAGATAGTATTTACTCTATATTTGTACTAGCTTTATTTTGAAATGATAAGACATGAGTAGCAGCTGGTTTGGTCAAAAAAAAAAAAAAAAAAAAAAGACAATTACTCTTAACTACCCTGTTGTTACAGGAACACGTGAAGACTGTTCTATTGTCATAGGAAATCAAAAACGTCTCCATTTACTTCCATTACTCGCAAAGTGGACGGCAGAGTCTTTAGCGGTAGACGTGATCGTGAGTGGAGTAGTTGAAATTAGTACAATTGAGAAAAAAACAAAAAACAAAACGTGGTGTTATTTGAGGGTATTCTAATGTGCAATTATAACTGCAGCTCTTATCTGTGTAGTGCGCATGTGTGAAAGAGTCATCACCAAGTCGACATTGTGATGTTACATCATTGCAGCTTAGTGTGAGGCCAAAGTTGATTATTGTTGGTGTTTGTTGAAATGATAATATTTATCAGTGTTGATATCTACGCCTTTTTGAATAGTATGTCACCAAGGATACCACAGACATCGATTTTTTTACCATTGTGTATTGGAAAGACATGTATGACTCATATTCCGATGTAAATGTTCACAATGACAAACGGTTTTAGTGCATAGTTGATTGCAACTATCATTACTTTTTCCAAAATGCTCTGTTGTACTATTTATTTTTGCATATTTTATTCCATTGGTTCTACTGCCATGTTAAAATTGAAGGTCACGTCACTTTATTAGATGGAGACTGTGGATCTTGTGTCAAAATAAATGTTGCCAAGAGTAACTTGTTGGTGTTATGAAGACATACAGTCATTATTTTCGATAATTATGAATGATTTGTGGGGAGTCTCCTTCGCAAAATAAAATGTTCAATCTTTCTCCCATGTTTTTCATGTCAACTTCTGGTAAATCTCAGCAAATATTTCAGTTCTATTTAGGCAAGAAATTGGATCATTGCAGCCAATCTGAATTAAATACTAAAAAACGATCACTCAAAAAATGAAAATTGACTGTGTTTTATTATATCGCAAACATCAACGAGACTGTATTTGCAATGCCAATCAAAACCATTAAAGAATTGTGCAATTCTATCGCAAGCCTGTGTTGTCGGTCTATGTTATGAGTACTCTGTAAAATTTAGCATCGCATGAATCAACCTGATATTCCCTAGTGTAGTGGTTCTTCAAGTGGGGTCCCTAAAGAGGTTCCAGAGGGTCCCCAGCACAATGATTAATAGTTAAACTTCACCTTATTTTATTTACAACATTTTAAATAAAATAACAACTGTTTTGATCCTAGTTTCACAATTGTTTTCCCCTGTGTGGAGGTTTGTACTAAATCCTTTCTAATAATAAAGATCTCCGAGACAGAATCTTATCAAATGGCATCCATTGCCTAATGTGTGTAAAATGTGGGTCCTTGATATGACAAAGGTTGGGAATCACTGTCCAACTGTCGGTGATCAATCTTCATTTTGGGAAATTGTCAGAACAGTTCACTGTGCTGCCAGTCGGTGGCGAAGCTTCACAGATTTTTGTGCTCGAAACCAAACTGCAACACATGCACTTTTAATTCCTAGAGAGATTTTGCACTGCGTGGGACAATATTTTTGATTTGATTTAGTATTAGTGTTTCAATATCGATTTGGTGTGAGGGATATTTATTTGATATTGGTAAATATCAAGGGGGCCATTAACCAGCGCACCCATTATCACACAAAATCACATGTAGTGAAACATTTTACAACTATTGAAAGTTTTACAACAATGAATTTCCAGTTAAATATTATTATACTGTCTTTCTTATGTGGGATAATGTTTTTATATGTTATAATTTAAGTATGGATAATAATAATGGATAATGGGTAATGTAATGTTATGACAGGCCAGGGAGAATATACCCCGCAGTGATAACATCCCTGAACAACCAATACAACAGGCTACATTAACTACGATACTAAATAAATAAAAGAAAAGCCAGCACCCGGCTTAAAAAAAACAATTCTTCCCATTATTTACATGTTTTTTCTTTTGCTGTACGCAGGGTCATGTACACACCAGGACACTTGAGCCGCGGTGATAACACTACTCCTATGATAGTAAAGGTCAGCGATGATTGACAAAGATCAGGCTTCAGGAATGCTTAATAAATGACTTAAAACGAATACTTCATTCTAAATAACACGTCATTTTTATTTTCTTTCATTTATTTGACTTTTAAAAAAAAAATATATATTTTACGTATAATTGGTTTTATTGCCTTGTACTTGTTTTTACTTATTATTTATGTATATATCTATGTCCATATGTATGCATCGCTTTTACTTGTTCAAAATGTCGCACTAATTTTTAATTACTTTCATAGACGTAATAATTCTGTAATAAACGTAGAACCAAAACGTCACTTTTACAAGTCGCCGTTACGCCGTTTGCGTAACACTTCTAGTACATTACCCCGTTTTACTCTGCTCCCTGATTGGTCGGCCGGGACGGATACCCGCCCCCCGTTTCAGCCAATCGCCTCCCGCGCCCGGCCCACGTGACCCTGACTGGCCGCTCCTTCCAAAGTTAAAAACAGACTTTGTTTATCTTGCAGGCTGCTCGCTGCAATGTGCGCTCACTGGCCATTTTCCCTCCAGCTTGTGGTGTTGAGCTGAACGCGCTTGCTCAACCGCGCGATACCTTTCTTTTCTGCATTTTTATTTTTTTTATTTGTATTTGCAGCTGTATTTTCTTAGCGCATTTGCGCCGAGCCGACGTCTGCACGAAATATTAAGGAAAACGCGCCAGTAGCGATTAGTCAACCGTGTATTTAAGGCACCGAGCGTCGTTGACGATTGTTTGTCATTTTCACTTGCTGGACACGCGAGGATTTGTCCATCGCGAGCGTGTGCAGCGTAAAAAAAAAAACCAACCCAAACAAACAAAAAAAAACAAAAACCACCCCCCCCCCCAAAAAAAACGAGCAACCAAACAGTTAAACAAGCAATTCCTATAACAAGAGCGCCATGGCGACCGAAGTGGAGACGTGGTCCGCCACTCAGAAACACGACGGTGAGTACATTTACACCAGGCATTGTCCGAGACGTGCATTTCGGAACACGCAGTTGATGTCGATGAGGGATCGTCGGTCGTGGGTCGTGTGGCACTCCTTGGCCCATTGTCCCCTGGCAGGGCTGGACCGCCACCGCGCTCCACCATGTGCTCCCCGCCCGCTGCACAGCACGGACCCGACGGCTGTTAACTCACCCCGTCCGATCTCGTTGTGTTTTAATGACGTGTTTATTTAACGCGTCTTTGTTGAATAAACTCTACTTGCCCCTACCGGATATCTGGGGAAACGGCACGGACTTCCGCCTGAGAGAGTACGATCTCTGCAAGTGCGTCTGCGTTTTTCATTCCGATTTGGGGTGTTGTTGCGAGAATTCAGGACAGTGAACGTGTCGCACAAATCACACCAGCGAGGGCAGGCTCCCACGGCGGTGCGGAGCAAGGTGGGGGGGGGGGGGTCAGATAAACAAGCGAAAAATATAAATATTAAAAAAATAAACGGGGTGTGCGTGTGTGTGTGTGTGTGTGTGTGTTCACTGTGCAACATGGAAATCCGAGGGCGGGTACACAATCACAGCATTTAGCGTTTAAATGCGTTGCAGAATTTCGTTTCACATTCACCCCCTATTATTGTCTGTGCATCGGTATTAACGTTCCGCGCAACGTGTGTGTGTGTGTGTGTGTGTGGGGCGCGCGTGCGCTTTGTTGTGACGCGCGGGACAGGCTTGCTGCAGACGATCACCAGTTGTTATTTCCTCGTGCGCGTGTTGAGCACGTGATCTACACCTATTGTGTTCGGGGCTTCCACGCGCACGCGAGTGGCGTGCGTGGCGCGCGTGACAATGGAACGCGCGTCTCGCGTCGGAGCGGTACAGTCCACCGTCACGGTGCTGCGCTATATGGCCATTCAAAACAAGAGTGACGTCACCCTATAGCTCACCCCCTGCACCAATAGCGGTGCCTCACTAGTTACGTAAGGCATGCACGGCGAGGATAATGTCAGTGTTTACCTAAACGTATGCGTCGACGTGTTCGTGGTTGTGATATGTGCTCGAGCAACAAAAAACAACAACAACAACCTGCAAAGCATATGCCAGTACGCAGAGGCCATTAGGGCTGATAATGCATGCAATGGGTCGAATTATGTGTTAGTAATCCAAAATTCGGTTAGGTTATGTTAACGTGCAATTTACAACTTGAGCGATATGCAAATTCCTGCAACATTTTAGTAAAAATAAAAATCAAAATCAAGCCATTTAAAGATGCCTTTTGTCTTCAGGTGACTTGTAATGAGCATTTAACCATCATTTTGGACCCGTTTGTGTCCTTTTCTGCTTTAATTTAGTTATGACTTTGGCTCTGACTGTGGCACACAGTTGGTTTGATACTGTGACAAATGTACTTATTGTAAGTCGCTTTGAAAAAGCGTCTGCTCAGCTGATTTGACAATGATGTTAGTTGTTAGTTAGTTATTGCCTTGCCCGAGAATGTACATTCACAAAATTGTGTCCGCTCCTCCCGGTACAGGTAAAAAGTCAATTCAGCGTATGTGAAATATTGCATCCCGTTACAATTATACCGAAACTCTGGTGTTTGTGGAAAAACAAAATGGTCATTCTGTGTGTGTGTGTGTGTGTGTGTGTGTGTGTGTGTGTGTGTGTTTTTTTTTTTTTTTTTTTTTCTGTGAACCTAATTGGCCTCTTCCAAAGGCTGGTCAATGACGGTTGATTATGCAGCTCTGAGGCTGTGTGGTCAAGCTGTCTCCTTTGTCTCGCTTAATAGCGGGACAAAACATTACCAAAGCTTATAGCCCTGGGGGGCTGGGGAGGTCACATATGGTGCCATGGGAAATTCACTTGTGGCATTTAAAAACAAAGAGATTTTACAACGCCACAACTGAATTGACCTATGGAACTACGAAAACAAGGCTTTGTCGAATCGTATCCCAATGGCTGATTATCCACCTGCGAGTGAAACCGCATTACCTGATTTGTCTGGTTTTACATGGATTTATCTGTGCCATGGTCATCGGTTTAGCAACATGACCATAGATCAATCCTCTGGCCTTTTTTATTTATTTATTTATTTTTAATACCCTGAGTTTTCTTTTTATACACATATGAAGCACCATCTGTACGAACAGTTACATAACTCTTGGATACATATAGGCATAAGTGCATAAGGGAGTGCACTCCATGTCATAAATGCCAAGCCTGATTCCTTCATGGGCGGCTGAGTCTACATTAGTACTGACTCTGATTCTGTGTCCGTGCACATTTTAGGAACCAAACAACTGTCCAAACAAGGGCGTAAGATGCATAGCTGGCCTGGGTGTTATGGGGTGATTATTTAATCTAATCATAACTTGTCTCAAATCAGAGATTGGCACAAACCCTGCTGAAGTGTTTGAATCTTATCTTGCACCACATAAAACAACCGACGGCATAAAGTTCATCCACGAAAATGTCTCCGAGCTCCAAAGCTTATGTTTCATGCAGTCAAAAACCTATACCTCAACGCGAGTCAAGACCGTCTTGAATGTCACATCTGAAGGGCTAAACGTTGACATTTATTTTATTTTTTTAAGCCTGTTAGCAGTGATATGAACCACTCTGCAGGCCGTAGGAAGTGACAGTTTAACTGCTGGCCGCACCCAATTCCTCCTCCATATTTATCGGCCCGTCCCGGTGCGGCTCGCTCACGATTATAGAACGGGATGAATTTCTTTGAGCCTCGGCCTCGGCTCTTATGTGCATTTGTCGGTGGCCGTCGTCCCTCGTGTTGTCACCCCACACCGGGCGGCCGTATACAGTGGCAACAAGTAGGTCAATCTCTTAAGAGTCCGCGTGCAAACAGCTCCGCTGACCTCCTCCTCCCCCTCCTGCTCAGATGTGGGCTATCCCACCACACCGCCACTCTGCTGCGTGTCAACACAACCTTAGAGGATGTTGTTAAAGGATCTGTTGTGCTTGAACTTTTGTACAGGCTGCTTATGGGAGTGGCACATAATTGGCTGTAAATCGTTTATTTTTTTGTTATAGCATTGTTTTTGTAACAATACTGAAATAAAAAAAGCAATAACATTGTAACTATTTATTCATCTATTGCTATCCATACCTTTTATTATTGTATATGTATTTATTCACCCTATACAGTATATCATTTATATTATTACCCATAGCCAGACTAGAAACCATACTGCCACTTACCCCCAGATTTTGCCCTTTAACTTTAATTATCCTGTTTATAAAATTTTCATTTTGTATATTATGTATGGTTTTACATATTGGGCTGTTTTTTTAATGTTGTTTTTGGCTACTTCCTTTCTGACTGTTAAGCTTTTTTTTATTGTAATTGTCTGTGTGGCTATGCAGCAGTCTTTACCACAACAAATTCATTGTATACGAAAATGTACTTCTCCGAATAAACACATTCTGACTTCTTTTCGGAATCGATGAGGCCCTGATATGTTATCGCTATATGTGTAATAGCTTCTGTTTTTCAGGGATAACTGTGTGCAAAATAAGTTTCCTTAGCTATAACTTACTATCACAGCTTAATTTACCAAATAACTAGGGCTGTCCCCTGAAAGTCGAGGAGTTGCATCATCAGTTGGGAACCCGTCTGTCGACTGACTTCAAGCCGGACAGTCGTTTTGTCTTTTTTTTTTTTCTTTTCTTTTTTTTGTCAGTGTGCGTTACAATAACAGGATAGAAGCGATAGAAGCTTACAAAAAGATAACATTTCAATGGGGAATTATAAATCAGTGGAATCGTAAATATATTTTTGTGTGTGTGAGTCAAACATGGCTCGCCGTGCACCCGATCTCCGTGCCCCGTTCCCCCAAATAAAACAACCAAAAACAGTGTGGGGCACAGAGTGAGAGAGGGCACGACTCATCGACTCCTGAAGGTTATCTTCTGCGCATAAGGCGTGGAGAAGGGGCGATCGGGGGGAGAGTCACCAGAAAGTGTCCCCGTTACGCACTTGTCTCGTTCCATAAGCAGACTTAAAAAAAAAATGCCGCCGTGGAGAGGGAGACATGAGCGCAAAATGCGCCCCGATCACTCCCTCTCCGCCCGCCCGCTGGTTGGCGCCCTAGGGAGCCTATAGGAAGAGCCGGCCCTGTCCCCCCGCCGGCTAGTCGACTATTAACTTTGAACAGCCGAGTCCGATGAGACTGACAACATTCTGAGTCGGGTACAGCCCTACAAAACACCTTCCACATGTGACATACCAAGGCGGGCTCCAACCTTGTTTTTCTGCTTTCGCAATTCCTGCCTCGGCTGCAGCTTTTTATTTTTATTTTTTTTTCTTCTCCCTCTGCCTTTTTGTTTGGCGTGCTGCCATTGGGTAGTTCCCAATTTACCTCTGTGCCCGCGAGGGGGAAGAGGGAGGAGCCTGAAAGAGGAGACGACACGTGGTCACTTGTTTACAGAATCGAGCCCCGGTGGGAGTCGTCGGACAGGTTAAATCGGTGCGGAGCGTTCTGGCTCCGAGCCACTTACTTCCGTTCTTATGTTCTTGTTTTACCCTGTGCCTAAAACGAGATCACAACCAAACGGGTTTCTCCTTTTATAAGTGCTTCCTTCATAGATGGTCGTGTTGGCTTTGTGGCCGGAGTGCATTCCTCTGCCCTTGGTATCAGAGTGTCCTGTAATCCATATGGACATAACTTTTTAGGACTGGCAGTTGGCGCATGCGAGAAGGTCTCTGGAGTATTCATTACACACCAAAGGGGAAAGCGGACTCTATCTTCTACAGTGCTGTCAGATGACAGGCACTGGGCCCGCCACGGCTATATGGAGTCAGGGCTGCCTTGCCAAACCCGCATGGAAAGCCAGAAGACGGCATTTCTCTTTTCTGCGCACCCGCCCTCGATGTTATTTGTAGCGCGCCACTTCTATGTGCTGCGCGCCACTTCTATGTGCTGTTGTGTGTACTTCCCTGCGGCAAATGCAGGAAGGCTGAAATGTAGGCCTAGACATCGTTCTATATCTGCAGTGGTGAAGAGTCTCTCTGTGTCCTTGTGTTGGGTTCGCTGATGGTCCTTGTGCAGGGGATCGGTCCCACTCTGATCTTGCGCCGCCTGTGGATCGGCGCGCCGCGGAGGCCGGAGTCATGTCTTCAAAATCAGCGCTAATAAAAAAACACTGTCCTGCCAACGGAATGCGACCTGAAAGTAAAAAAACAACCTGCGTTGTCCTGCTCCGACAGCCGGTCCCACTCCGACCGCGCGCACGAGATTTTAGCATCCCGTTCTCATCACCAATACTACGTGCTGGCTTGCAGCAGTCCGTTCCTATGCTGGCTGAGTCATAACTAACAAGTGGAAACAATCACTTGTGCATTTGGGAAGGCGCGGCAGCAACAATGAACTCCCTCCTCATTGGCTCTTCTAACTCTCTGTTGTTGCCAGCCGTGGCCACTTTTCGCAAAGGGAAACACTATTAATGACACATTCATCTTCTTCCCGGAAAAACAAAAAAAACTAAACGGTCAACTTCCCTTCCTGTCCTTCCTTGCCTTTGGTCATTGGTGCCAGTTAACCAGTGTCATCCAGAAGCCTCATGCACTCCCCTTCACCCACTATCAGCGCTACAGTGTATATAGGCAATGCAATGCAATGCAAAGTCAATTCCTTCCTCTTTCTCAGTAAAGTTATTTTCTGTTTTTCAAGTACAAAAACAGAGCGAACAACAGTGAAGAGAGTTGTGGGTTTTTTTTTTGTTTTTTTTTTTCCCCCCTCCTAATGCTCCTGCCCTCTGTCACAATTTCCCAGGCGTGTTTTCCTTCGACGGCGAGCCGCGTCAGGTCGACGCGCCCTACGGGGACGAGGACGACGCGCTGAACGACGTGGAGGTGAACGGGAACTGGACGCCCCAGGAGAAGGCGCTGCACGAGGCGCGACTCAAAGCCAAAGCCAAGCGCCGCCTGCGCAAGTCCTCGTCCCGCAACTCCACCAGCGAGTCCATTTCGGAGTCGGGAGAGCCGACGGGCGCCGACCCCAACAGTCCCAAGGGCAAGCCCAACACCAACGACCGCAAGTCGCGAACCGGCAAAGGCCGCGGCCTGCCCAAGAAGGGTGAGTTCTAAGGGCCGGCATTTCAACGGCGAAAATACGACTCGGGTACCTTTTTGTTTAAATATTCCGCGTCTCCGTTCGCCAGGTGGGGCTGGGGGGAAAGGAGTGTGGGGGGCGGCGGGGATGGTCTACGAGGTGGAGGAGCCCGATGTACGAGACCCAAACTACGACGAATCTGCTCAGGTGAGTCCATCCGCGAAGCCCCCCCCCCCCCCCCCCCCCCCCCGTCTCTGAGCCTTTTGAAGCCATTACACGCGTGACATTTCCCTCAGTAACGCTGAGCCCTACCAGCAAAGGTCACTTCATGCCAGTTTTATTTAGTTGTTTTTTTTCTCAGTCAGGGCCTCTTGCGTAACGCACTTTACCTTTGTTCCAAAAAGGCCCAGTCACCACCAAACCGTGGCCTCGCTGGATTACATCTTGTGTGACTTTTGCCGCGCTAACATGCTGCTGCCACAGCTGGGACCCTCCCGTGAATAGCGATGAGGCCTCGCACGCTGAACGGCCCGTTTGTCCACACGCGCACAACAAGCTCTCTCAAACACACACACACACACACACACACCAATGTTTGATGGAGTGCACAATGTGGTGCACTCTGTATTGTGACCGGGGGGGGGGGAACACAGCCTCTTCCAAAACACAACGGTCCACTATCCCACGATACGAGTTCCTAAATGGAGACTGTGTAGTGTTCTGATCAACTGGTGTCCCAGATCCTGGACAGTCCGGAGCGTTTGGTCATCCAGAAGGTTGCGTCCCATCAAAATCACCTGTTTTGTTTTCAATCTTTAACCACGGTATCAGGCTGAGGCGTTGGCGCATCACCTGTTGGTCACCGCGATTGGCAGCGCCTGTCGAGGCAAAACGTCCCCCTTTGATAACGGGACGGGCCGCTGCGGTTTGGCCTTGGAGGTTGTACGAGTGGAGGGGAGGGGGGCAATGTCGGTGTGGTAATTGGCAACCAGCTGAATGCTGTAAAAACATGTTGATCCCTTGGACAGTTGGGCAGGTTGTTCTGCTCCTTCTTACCAAGCTGTGCGACTTCAATCCCGGCAGCGAATGAGTCAAAGTGGAGAAAGGTGACGGCGACCGTTTTCTTTGAGTTTATTCCTTTTCCTTTTATTGCTCAATGTACTAGCAGGTATTTATTTTTACACGCGCCTCGTTTCCTCACGTCACAGAAAGGAGAATGAAAGAGTTGTTTCTTTATGTTCGGCTTTTGGCCCAAAACACTTCATTTTTTTCTTATTAACCGGCTTTCTTTTGGAGAAGTTTAAAACAATGAAGGTTTCTCTACAATCACGTTGACTCTGTTGGAAAACAGCAGCTTTTCTGTCCAAACGCAAAAGCACGTACGCTCCTTTGTGCGTCATTAATGCTGAGGTTTCTTTGGCTTGAGAAGTTTGTCAGGCCTGTTCGGGCTGGTGTCCTGAACAGTTAGAACTGTGCACAGGTTTGAGTTCAAATCAATCATGGTGTTTTGCTGAGAATATGTGAAGCATAGTGGATTAGGGGAGTGTTAAATTTTGTCTTTTTTTTTTTTTGTCACTCAATTAAATGAATCGGACAACATTTTTCTTTTCAAACTGAACGCAACTGAAGTTTTATTCTAGACATTCCGACTTAGGACACAAAGTCTTAGTTGGCGAGGTTGCTGTTTTGATAGTGAATTCACTCATTAGAGTTGGAACGACAACTGATCCAAGACACTTCGACCACTTTGTGATTTGGGATTTCTACACATTTACACAGAGAATTTACGCCATTTAAAAAGAGCAACAAAACCGTCCAGGTAGTAGATGTTCTGTGGGTGGAGAGAGGGAGGGAGGTCCGAGGGGGATGACCTGACTCATGCAAACTGACAAAACGGTCACAAAGTGCTCCATTACCAGCTGTTTCCTGCGGTGTTGTGGAGAGGGTCGTGCAATATCTGATGGCGAAATACAGATCAGGATGCGGATGGCTACAGGGGCCCAAGTCATCCAAGTGATACTGCAGCCTTTTGGAGAAAATTCCCTTTTATGTCCACCTTACTCTGATTGAGACGAGGGGTTCAATACCAATATCCTCCCCGTGTGTGCAGTGCAGAGACGGTGGCGGGCTGCATGCTGAGCAGCCGTTTGGCATGCAGCGCACTCGAGGCGCCACTTCACCGCTAATGTGAAGAAATTACAAGTTGCGATATGATTTTAAAAAATGATTAAAGGAAGCAAGGATGTATTTTTGGAAATGACACGGTGCTTGTAACATCATGTATCCATGTGATAAGGATCTTGCATGTCGCTAAGTGTGCTGTATGTACATTTCTGGCCATAATATAATATTTATATTTTCCATTAAATCTAAAGGGAGACACGGTTTACGCCACGGTCGTGCCAGAGCTCAACGAGAAGGAGCTGGAAAAAACCGTCAACCCAATCGTGCAGGAGTACTTTGAGCATGGAGACACAAAAGAGGTCCAGGTGAGATGAGCACCATACATAGTGTGCAAAATACTAGTCGACTAGCCGATGTCAAACGAACTCATCACATATCGTTTTTTGACAGTTAAAACAATCCACTAGTTCTTAACTCGTCCATCAACAACGGCTTTTCTCACCAATCTGTTTTAGATGTTGCTGGAAGGGCTCAACCTGGGCCCTCACAAATTTGAGTTCTCGTCCATGGCCCTGTCGCTGTCCCTGGAGGGCAAGGCGAGCCACCGCGAGCTGACGTCGCGCCTGCTGTCTGACCTGTCAGTCAAAGTGCTGTCGCAGGCCGACATGGCCCGGGCCTTCGACAAGATGCTGAAAGAGCTGCCCGACCTGATCCTGGACACCCCAGAGGCTCCACAGGTACACGGCTGGTTCGGGGTTGGCGTGAAATAACGTCAATTAATCTACATCCGCGTGAATTACAGGCTGAAATCCAAGGTTCACCGTGATTTTTATTTTTTATTTTTTCCCCCCATGAGCTCTGAGGGTTTCAAAACTTTTCCGTCGATAAAAACAAATAATTTGAGGAGGCCTAAACAAAGTCATGCCACTGGGTCACCAAGAAAAATAGAACCGCCGTGCCACAACTAATAATATATCTCAAGATTTATATTTCAAAACCCTGACATTATGATTGTATACAGTAATGTCCTGCTTTATAAAACATGGCACTTAAAGTGGCTGAATCCACATCATCTGCATGATTCCCAAATAAATGATGTTGGTTAGAAGGCGTGTTATGACTTTTTAATGACCGTGGATTTCCTCTTTCCTCCCACAGATGTTGGGCCAGTTTATAGCCAGAGCCATCGCAGACCACGTGCTTTCCATGGCGTTCCTGGACTGCTACAAGGGCCAAGTGGTCTGCGACCACGCCAGGTAAAAAATTACCATATGGTTTCTTATGCTTTGTTTGCCAATTGAAGCTGCTCCCAATGTAACTCATTTCAAAGCCAAAAATTCAAGCAGATCTAGCTCCGGCTTTCCAAGGGATCGGAAAGTCCTCCCAGACCCTCCAGATCGGGGAGGTGGGTTTGTGGTCCTGAAAGTTTACTATAAAACCAGCCCTCCCGTGACACTTGCGAGGGAGTCATTTTCCTGACTGTTTTATCTGGCTCGTGCTTTGGCTTTGCCTCTGTGCCGTCTGCCGTCTGCTAAACCGCGACGCCGATGTCTCCTCAGAGTGGCGTTGGACCGAGCGGCAGTGCTGCTCTCCATGAAGAGGGAGATGGTGCGACTGGACAACGTGTGGGGCGTGGGCGGAGGCCTCAGACCCGTCAAACATCTCATCAAAGAGGTGAGCTCCAGCCCGGTGACCCCGCCCACCCCCAAATTCAACTATCGCAAAACAACGATAATCAAGCGGGTTTCCGTCTGATGCCCGGGTTTCACTCACGGGTTTCGTCATAATCACTCAGGAAGACCTAAAATGGGACTTTGAGGACAGGGTTTTTCTTCAGTGCTGTCTTCTCACGCGGGGTAAACAGTCACTGAAAAGCATTTTGGGGGAAAACAACAACAACACTGTGCCCTCTGCTGTGTTGCTGTGTCAGCAGAACGCTTCCCTTGCCAGGAGTTGGCTCTTCAAACACAGGACGGGCAGGGGGCAGTGTTGATGAGTGTACATGCCTGTCTGTCTGTCTGTCTGTCTGACACGGTATATTTGCATTCACACAAACTCACAACCACACCTCTTTATCCTCCATATGTATTCCTCCTGGATCCAGTTTTGGTTTGTGCAGCCTCTGGCAGAAGGGAGTTGCGTTGAACTGGAAAACTGGAACTTTTTCCGTGATTTCTCTTGTGATTCTGAATGTTTTTGCCCTCTCGCCCTCTTCAGTTCCTCTATTTTTTTTTTTTTTTCTTCTCTCCCTCCGTACTCCTGCGAGCTCAGTCGACGCTCGCTGGGCTGCTGGCGTCTGGCGAAAAGGCTGGAGGTTTCAGCGAGCGCTGAGCCAGATTAATGTCATTAGGTGTCGGTCCCCAGTGGAACGGTATCAACTTGATCACCTCTGATCCAAAGCTCCGTGGGAAGTTTGGCGAGTGTATAATAATTCTAGGTTAGGAGAGTAAAAATCCTGCCGTGTTTTCGCTCCAGCTGGTCTCATGTTTAAACGGAGCAAATCCACACGGTTGACTCAAAATACCGGAGTGGATTTGTGCTTTGGACTTAACATAAGCAATCCTTAAATTTAGCATTGATATGATTTAATGTCCCATAGGTTTCAGTAAAGCTCTCCTTACAATGCAAGCTCCAGGTAGCCCTGGGTGAGGGTGGGAGGGGGCGTTCGTACAAGGGGGTAATGGCTCTTTCCAAATCTTTCCCAAATTTCCTGATATGTATGATTAAATAATGTTTTGGGTTTTTTTGTCCCTTGTTCCAGATGAACCTCCTGCTGAAGGAGTACCTGGTATCGGGGGAAGTGTCGGAGGCGGAGCATTGCCTCAGGGACCTGGAAGTTCCCCACTTCCACCACGAGTTGGTCTATGAGGTACACACGGAGGAACCGAAACCCGGAAGCTTCCAGCGTTTCAACGTTCTGATAAGTCTTTCGTCATGGAAACGCTGTGAACTGAGACCACAGACGGAGCGCAAACAAAAAATTAACGTTTGCTTGAAAAGCTCAATAGAGGAGATATACAAAGGCTATAATAAGCCATATAATGAGCACCTTGTGGTCATGGTGGGCTGTGTCAAGAACCACTTCTTGAAACACTTCTCACAAGAACATTCTTGTACAGTTGTTATTTTAAATTCTTACCTTAGCTCTTACTCTCCAAAGTAATGAATAGTGCATTGTTTGTACTATTCATCCGACAGGCTATAGTGATGGTGCTGGAGGCTAAAGGAGACAGAGCCGTCAATATGATGGTGAAGCTGCTCCAGGCCTTCTGGAAGATCGGCCTCATCACCGTGGACCAGATGAACCGGGTCAGTCGTCATGCCGCTGTTAATTAGCTGATCAGTCAAAAACCTTAAATTCCAAGTTGCTCAGAACGGGGAATCCAGAGTTTTCCTGGGCTGTTCCTCACGCGGTATCTGACGTGATTCTCACGTCAAAGAAAGATTATTTGTGAGTTTATTGGTATTTTGTTACGTAGTCATCAATACTCCAAATTACCAAATCTCTCTATAATAAAATGATCTATAGCTCAGAAATTCATTCTCATTTCACTAGAGTGGCCAGTAGGGGGCAGATGAATGTACCTCAACCAAAATGAAATCATGTTTTGGAATAGCTTACCGGTCAATATAAGGGAAAATATGTTTTAAAAGGAAACTGATATAATACTTTAGGAACAATACGTGTATCTTGATTTTTCTGGCAGCTTTAGTCTTTTGTTTGTCTTTGCTTGTTTAGCTCATTTAAATGTTTCACTGTCGTTCTTTCCTTCTTAATGTTATTAATGCTTTCTTGGACCCCAAGAAGACTAGCTGGTCGCCAAGATTATTATTATTATTATTATTATTATTATTATTATCATTATTATAAAGCTCTCTGCTCCGGTTGAGCTGTCATTTTATATTGTATTGATGGCATCTCTGATCATTGTGAACCGGCCGCACTCGCAGGGTTTCCAGCGTGTCTACGACGAACTCCCCGAGATCAACCTTGACGTTCCACACGCCCACACCATCATGGAGAGCTTTGTGGATCTGTGCTACCAAGAGTCTGTCATCACCAAACAGCTCCGAGACGCCTGCCCCTCCAGGTGACAGCCAAGCACACATGGATTTGATTTTTTTTTTTTTTTAATTGCTGTGAAATATTTTCAGATTTCATTATAACAAAGGCATATACTGTATCTATTGCATGCAATTAAATTCAGATTCTACTTTTGTTGTATGTAAATATTTTTCTAAAATTTAGCTATATATTTTACTTGTTTTTACATTTTACTGTGTTTTGTACAAACTGGGAATAAGTGACATCCAGATTCTGATGATATTCATTCAGCCATGTTTTGTGTACAGTGGTGTTTGTTTGTGGGAGCCCGGTTCTCGATGGTGTGCTGTGTGATTTATTTACTGATTTAATTGTTTAGGCATCAAACATTCTCAAGCGCTTGCATTTTGCTTTAGTCAACCCGTCAGCGCTGTTATCGGCTGCTGACCTTCCTGTTTTGTCCACCAGAGGACGTAAGCGCTTCGTGAGCGAGGGAGACGGAGGCCTGATCAAGATCTAAGCCGGAGGAGAAGAGAAGCGGAAGAAGGGAGGAGGGTTTCAGGTTCTCACTCTGCCTTCCCTCTGGCCCGTGTTCCTCCAGCCGCGGCAGTACTGGCAGTCCACTTGTTCTTGCTGTAAATTGGCGTCACCGGACACGGGCGCACATCCACACCAGCGTGACGGTCGACTGACAGTTCCCTTCATTAATTCTCCCTACTCCTTTTTATTTTGTCATTTTTGTAAAGGGGGTGGGGGTGGGGGTGGGGTGTTACTTATTGACTGCCAGGGTTCATAAAACACGGTTTGCCTCAGGCTTTGTACAAACCAGATTCAAATGATTGAAGCCAAAGCTTCAGAAGAAGCAAAGGCTGGGTTCTTCTGGGAGGAATTGGGGGTGTTTTTTCTTTTGGTGCTTCGTGTCTTTTGCTGTGCTATGCCCCTTCTGCTTTTACTTTTATTTCTGATTGTATTGCATTATAAAATACAAAAAAAAAGCACTTGAATGAAAGTAAATAGGAGACGGCATACTATAATGTAAGTGCTGAGTACGTTAGATAAGCGACAGAAGCTTACACTCTTATTTTCCACCACAGATTTGTCATTTCTTTCCAAAAGATGACACATGTTATCTTCTATATGCAACATATTTGTTGTGGGGTTTCTTTCTTTCTATTTTAAGTTCTGTCGGGATTTTTGCAGATTCTTCTGTTCCGTGTCCCTTCATTGTTCTGTAAAGACCCCAGGTTGACTTTGCAAAGCACAGCAGGCAAAACGAGAGCATCTCTGGTACCTTTTCATTGTTCATATGAAGCTTACTTTGGGGCATATATGTTAAGAAGCCCTTTCCTTCTCCATGTAGGAATGAATTGGGGTGAATTTTGGGCAAGTAACACTTTTCGCTTGAATTTGGTCAGAAATTGAAGTATTGCTGCTCTGTCATCAGTGAAATGTATGATGGACCTTAGGCTAATCTCAGAGTTTAAATAACTGGATATCAACCACAATTGCCAATGAATACCCCAGTTCCTGTCCTACTAAAGAAACTATGTTGATGTATGTTCAGACAATGTTTGTGATAAGTACATTGACCAAAGTAAGGAATATGGATCAAAATATATTGCATTGATTAAAAAAAGGCCAAAAAAAGAACTAAATCTGCTTCTCTTTGAGAGAGAGAGAGAGAGAGAGAGAGAGAGAGAGAGAGAGAGAGAGAGAGAGAGAGAGAGAGAGAGAGAGAGAGAGAGAGAGGAGAGAGAGAGAGAGAGAGAGAGAGAGAGAGAGAGAGAGAGAGAGAGAGAGAGAGAGAGAGAGAGAGAGAGAGAGAGAGAGAGAGAATTTTTATAATTCAAGCATGTCACATATGTGTGACCTAGGGGGGGGGGGGGGAAGCTGCCTTTATTTCTTTTACATTTGAACATACAAGGGTTTTGGTGTGTAATAAATATCAATGATAAAGGCGAGCACGAAACGCAGTATTCACAACGATAACGGACATGACATTTTAATCCGGCACAATAATTGTCATGTGTTGGCAGAATGTGTGGTACCTTGCGATGCACGTTAGTATGCAGGGATCCAAATGCTCCCCCTGCTCAGGGCCCCCAAAATACTCGACCAACATGCTGGGGCCACCAACTAATTATGCAACTTAATTCCTTAATTAGTAATTCTGTCAATTATTTACTTTGGTCGAATTCGAAGTGTAAAGGCATCACATTCCAAATTGCATTGACCCTTTTCGCCTTGGTCTTTAAATGGGTCTTCAGCCATTCTCTCTTTTCACACTTTTGCCAGAGTGACTCCAGACTCCAGGCGCCACTATCAGTAGGCCATAATAATAATAACAATAATAATAATAAGAGTTCTCTATTTGTGAGGTTGTAAGTGTTTAACAGGACAGTGATGTGTGGTTATTTATTGTTTAAAAAAAGAAAAGATGTGTTGCATGAAGCAAGGTGGGGTTAACTTCTCACATTGGGGGGCCAGAGACAACCCAGACTGAGGGGCCTGGATATGGAAAATAACCACTACCCCAGCTAAACAGTTGGGGGGAAATAGTGTGTGGGGGGGGGGTCACATCGCACATTATATTTGTACATATTAATACCGTTTTCTTTTTAATTTAATTTTAATTACAATGAAAGTTAGGGGGGGGGGGGGGCCCTCCTACTGAGCGCCACACGGAACGCGCGGTGTACGTACACGTCAGCGGGGACGTGGAAAAGGGGGCGGGACCCGGAAGTGCCTAGCCTAGCCTAGCCTAGCCATCAGCAGATAATGAGCCGCTGAAAACATAGTTCTTTGACGGGTGAGTATTCACTGCATTCCGCAACAACAACAACAACAAAAAAATACCCACCTGTCTTATCAGGGCTTTTAAGCTGAATAAACTCTGCGTCAGTTGGAGAAAAAGATTTCATTGAAGCAGTAAAGCTAGCATGCGTGTTCAGCTGTGGCAGCCTGCTGCTAACTGTGACAGGGTGGGTGGCTTTAGTTATTATACACATGTCGTTTAAAGTCCGTGAGGTTAATTTGTTCAAAAAAAAAAAAAAAGTAAATCCCACGCTTGACACTTCATGTAGCTTGCACTTTATAAGAAACAGACACTCAAGGCGTTTGTGCTACGCATGTGCTCCTCTGTGTGTTGTTCCCATTGCTGGTGGCGGGGTCCGCCTCTCCCCACAAGAATGAATGAATTTGACAACAGGTGTCACATGTCGCGGTCAGTAAAAACCGTGAGCGTGGGTGAACATTCACTCGAAGGACCAGCATTCTCAAAAACCGATGGGTTGCACAGAATTAGACATACTTTCCAGAAAAGGGGACGAGTGTTTCGAGAGGAAGTCGTTGCTTCGAAAGGAATTCTGGGACTTGTAGTGTCATCCACCTAAACCGGATGATCGCAGGGATTGTCACTTTAAACACTTAACCCCGAAAATGTGCACCCAGAAAATAAAAGACTGTGTTTCCGTGACCCTCAGCTGCAGCAGCGCAGGATGGGCAGACAGAGGAAGAGGGTGCCGACGGGCGACGCAGCTCCCTTGCTGAGAAAGGACGAGCGCCCCCCTGCGTTGCACTCGAAGGAGAAGAAAAAGAAAGTGGACATCGGCAAAGTCTTCATCAACATCTCGATTGGCCTTTGTGTTTTCAGCCTCATCTGGTTCTTTTACGCCCTGTACATGCGCTCCAACCTGGCGAAACGCGTGGTGACGCAGCACCCGTCGCCCCATGTCCTCGACGCCAACAGCACCAGTGCTGCGGTGTCCCCAGAGAGGTTCTGGGGGACCTACAGGCCCCAGGTCTACTTTGGCATGAAAACTAGAAGTCCTAGATCTATTGTAACAGGTGAATACTTTATTTAAGCCCATTTTATGGTCAGATTTGTGATTTTTGTAGATTGGATTCCATTTTAATGATTGCCTCTAAAATTATGTAATGCCGACAAATCGATTCCTAGTTGGGGAAAAGTCTATTCCGCTATCAATGTTTTGGAAAATGTAGTGCCGGATTTGGGAATACTGTGAACATTTGGGAATTAAATGTGCTCCATGTCTTTCTTTTTTGATCCTCAAACATCCAAATGGACCCGCTTGTGCGGAATTGCATCACACCAGGGCTGATGTGGATGCGACAGTTCTCTGACGTGGATGTGAATCTGAGGCACACTTGCGAGCAGGGCGATCATTTGCAAAGCTACGGCTGGCTGATGCACGACGGACTCAGCTTTGGCGTCCAGGAGATCAGAGACAACGACTTCACCTTGACCACCGAGTTCGTCAAGAGGATGGGAGGAGACCACGGAGGAGACTGGACCTGGAGGGTCACTGCCAAACAGCATGTGAGGATTTCAAACAGCCAATCAGGGTTTAAATGTTGGTTCTCAGTTAACCGATTTCTAATCAACTCATAGGATGTTGGTGTTTGTTATAGGATCGATTATCTCCCTGTGTAGTATTTTGTGTCCCAAAATGTATCATTTTTGCCAAAATCAAGTCCTTTCATTCTGGTATTTGTCTTCTTTCAATATAATACGCATTGCTTTTCTTTTGTTTCTTTCCCAGAGTTCTGCTCCTCATGCACCGGTCATCTCGCTGATGTTTTATGCAGCAGCGGATACACAAGGTTCCCTGGAGGCTCATGTGGAGGAAAGGAACCGCCTGGGTTCCGTCACAGGATTTTCAGAAGAACTCGGACACTTCAAGATCACCTTTCGCAAACCGGTTACTGGGGAGGCATCCAATGTCAAATACGCCAGGTAAACGCATGGATGCCTGTCTGGTGACTGCGGTAATCAATAATGAGTAGACAGAAATTCTGAAAGGCACATGGTGGTCAGCAGTAGTAAGAACAGGGGCGTGAGATTGTGGGTGTTAAATATAATAGATAAGAAAAATTACTTTTTGGATTCTGCCAAGCCTTTTGGTAAATTCGAGAAACAGCTTAAAGTAAGAAATGGTATTTTTAATGAAATATAAAAGGCAAAACAATGAAATAGCTTCCCATGAAATAGGTTCACCCACTACCCCAGTGCAATGTCTTTCAGTATTTTTACACCAGACTTTCAATTGATGGTTAAACATGTCACCCTTACAGTCTGTGGCTAGCCTTATTCCAAGACATACCTACAGGTTGCATAACGCTGGCATATTCACTGTAAACAGCATGGGTTGCTGGCACTGTTTGGTTGCGTCGGGGCATAAGATGAAAGTGGGTGAATGAAAAAATATTCCGCATTTTTACTCATTCCAACTTTGAAAATGCATTATCCTTCTATTTTGAGGGCTAAACATTCACTACAAGTGTGTATTTGTCACACACACAAACATAAAAATCATGTTTATCACATAGTAATCATGTAGTTTGCTATCTTTTCTGCTGCGAGATGAGTAACGATGAGTAGACACGTATGTTAATTCATTGAATGGTTTTTCATTTGATCGACAAAAAACGTTCTCTGTGCCCCGCTTTATTGTGATCAAGCTCAGGTGCTGTTACACTTTGTGCGAAAGCTGTGGCTGCGGTGTCAACCTGCAGAGAACTGGAAATAAATGTGACGGATGGTTCAGAATGTTCTCTCGTTTTTTTTTTTCAGCTACAACAGCCTTCAAACTGTCACCCCGGGCTTGGAGAGGCTGTCTGACATTGTGAAGAACAGTCTCAGCCGCAGATTTGTCTACAGCGCCCCGTCTGGTGAGAAGAGGCATTACATTGCTGTGGACACCTACAAGCCTCCTCACCACCAACACCAGCAGAAACCCACTGACACCAGGAAGGAGAGTGACTTTGTAATTCACCAGGTGACCGTCCAGACTCCGTTCCAGGTTGAGGTTCTTTTTGAGTCCGGAAGCTTCCGTGACAGAGCCAACCAACTCGTCGGGACGACCATGACCGAGGAGCTGGAGAAAAGGAAGGCCGAGTTTAATGCCAGGTTCGAGAGGACCTTTGCCCTCGAGAGAAAAAGCTTTAGCCAGGCTCAGATCAAGTTTAGCAAGGCAGCACTGAGCAACATGTTGGGCGGGATGGGCTATTTCTACGGTCAGTCGGTGGTCCAGTCGGCCTATAATGAATACCCACTCCTGTACCCGGAAGGTGCGTTATTTACGGCAGTTCCGTCGCGCTCTTTCTTCCCGAGAGGATTTCTGTGGGATGAGGGCTTTCATCAGCTGTTGCTTAGTAAGTGGGACCCCCAGGTGACGCGGGAGGCCACCGCCCATTGGCTCGACCTTATCAACATGGAGGGCTGGATCCCCCGAGAGCAGATTCTCGGAGACGAGGCTCGCAGTAAGGTTCCGGCCGAGTTTGTCGTCCAGTGGAACGAGAACGCCAACCCGCCCACTCTCTTCCTGGCGCTCCAGGAGCTCGTTGAGCAGCTTTCTTCGAACCCGGATGCCCCAACATCGCAAGCGACTTTGCCGTTCCTTCGACGGCTCTTCCCAAGACTCAAGACTTGGTTCGACTGGTACAACACCACACAGCTGGGACCTTTGCCCAACTCCTACCGCTGGCGTGGACGTGACAAGGACACCAACCTGTTCCTTAACCCCAAAACGCTGACATCTGGGCTCGACGACTACCCAAGGGCCTCGCACCCGTCAGCGGATGAGCGGCACGTGGACTTGCACTGCTGGATGGCGCTGGCCTCGGGCATCATGGCGAGCATAGCGAAGCTTCTCGGCGAACCCCCGCGGGAGTACGAACACACCCACCAAGTGCTCAGTAACAACACCTTGCTGAACGATCTCCACTGGTCCGAGCAGCTTCGTGCTTACAGCGACTTTGGCAACCACACTCAGGCTGTGTCCCTGCAGCAGGAGAAGGTGTACGTTCCCCCTGGGCAGCCGCGTCATCATTTCCCAGTAGCGCGCCTCGTGCGCTCCGTGCGGCGCGCCCCCAAGCTGCAGTTTGTGAACGCCCTCGGTTACGTGAGCCTGTTCCCCTTCCTGCTCCACATCCTCAAGCCCGACTCTCCCAAACTCGAGCACATCCTGAGAGACATAAGAGACACGGATAGGTTATGGACGCCCTATGGCCTGCGCTCGCTCTCCAGGACGGATCCTCTGTACATGAAACGAAACACGGAACATGACGCCCCCTACTGGCGGGGACCAATTTGGATTAACGTCAACTATTTGGCAGTGAGAGCCCTCAACCACTACAGTAACTTAGACGGGCCATTTCAGGAGAAGGCCACTGCCCTTTATCATGAACTCAGGAATAATATTATCAACAATGTTTACAGACAATATGCAGAGACCGGGTATGTCTGGGAACAATACAATGACAGCACTGGCAGGGGCCAAGGAAGCCATCCCTTCACTGGCTGGTCGGCCCTGACAGTATTAATGATGGCCGAACAGTACTGATGCATACGTCTTATCTCAAGGTTTTCAAGACATTGGCCCTCATTTATCATACATCATTAAATCGATTTGTAAGCGACAGGTGTTTTCTATTGGTTGGAACTATTGTACCCAGTGTTTAATTACACAAATAAGTGTGAATAGGGTGGTGCTGATAACAGTTTTGCTGTACCGCGTGTGGTTTATAACTTTTTTCAGTAAGTGCAGCCATTCAGCAGTAAACACTTTGTCTTTCTTATTTAGATTACTTTAGGGGGATGTTTACCCTATGTATTAAAAAAATAAATTGCACAACAATCCCACAACCTCATTCAGTAAAATCGATAGTGGATTTGCAGCAGCAACATACTTTTAAATTATTATTATTATACTTTTTTTTTTTTTTTTTCCTTTTGATCAAAACAGGAGGCTGGTGACATGCCTGAAGTATTTGGAATTGAGAAACAAATTGAATGTGAGTGTGACTGAATTTGAATGTATAAGACTTTTTAATTATACATTTAATTTGTGATTAAATTAATCTGCTTTAATATTGACGATACAAATTTCACCTAAAGCTAGAACTACCTTGCCAGGTCTTGTGCCAACATGCAATTAGGGGATTTTAATTATGTTCTATTAGTAGGCTGTCCCTCTATAATCATAGTCAACATGATAGTTCTGCAGGAAAAAGACTGTTTATTTAAAAATACAGTAGTTTCTACATGACCATGACAAATGAGGGCCAGTATCTTCAACAGTGCCATTTTTGCCCTAAAACTATTATGTCTTATGTCCATTGCTGTTTTTACCAATCTGTCAGTGAGTTTAAAAAGTTGAGTTCTCATCTGATCCACACCTTGTTGCTGAGATGTTGTTTTCCACCTCTGATAGCATCAGGATTTAGTACCGATAAGCAGGGAACTGTCAAAAAACTGTGGAATTATGTTTTGTTGAGAAACAATAAATCATTTGAATACCTTGTTCTTCTGGCGTACTGTAAGATGTCCATATTCAAAAATGAGATTTTGACATTCATGTGGAAATAGATGATAAATGATTACATTATTTAGAGAATTGTATTGCTTCAGTTGTGTAAGGAAAACAGGACAAAATAGGTAGGTGAATTGGTTCATCACTCATTTTTTTCAGATAGTTTTTTTAACTTGTTCTAATATTGGACTAATTTTGAGACACTCACGATATGAGCCATAGCTAAATGGTTAAAATGTTTAACAACATGACTCTTAAAACTTCACAAACACAGTCATTGAGCTCAAAAGTGGGATTATGGGAATGTGATTTATCAACTGTACAAATACATATTGTGTGTAATTACATTGCAGTGGACTGTGAGAGTGTTAACACTGACATCCATAAAGTGTTAAACTGTATCTAGGATCTTATTTTCCTTTTTAAAATCAACATCGTCCCTTCAGTAAAAAGGCAGACGGTAGTCTTAGCAAACTGGGAACTAAAATCTCAGAGGCTCATTCCTCTACAGTTTGTCAGGCAGTGTAATATTATCCAGTTATTTCTTCCTTTTTTTTTTTTTGCACACGGCTGACGCTTATTTGGAAGAAAATTGTTGTGGGGGGCTCGATGTGTAATTAGATTACATCCAAAGGTAAGGTACAGTTCTGATAAATTGTATTCACCCCTTGATACATGCCACACAACAGGCCGAGCACACAGTGGTCATGTTGTTATTAATACTTTGACACGGAATAAACACCAGGGTGAAAAAGCACTAATGTTTTTTCCCCCCCTGAATTTGTGTGCATGACCCTGGGCTTTCAACCTCTTTCTTGCTTCCATTCTTTGAATAGACGAGATGTGCGGCTGTGCGGTCCAAAGCCTAGCGAGAGTGCAGCGAGGTTTCAGAGCCAAAAATAGTGTTTTATTCTTTCTGTAAGTACGGCTGGAATTCATCTGCAAAGGCACAAGCTCGACTATTTCCTTTAGAATCATCTCAATCTATGGACAGCAACTGTGTTGGGCAGGCCTTTCGGCTCAGGTGCAAACTGGGCTCCGGTTGAGTTTAATTGGTGAGCGTTACGCACTCAAAATGTGGTTCTGACGTCGATAGGACAGTGAATTGTCTTCATTTCAGGGATGGAAATGTGTTTATCGGCCGATGATGTGTCAAACCTTTTGCGCAATTATTTCCTTTGGGCCCAGTCGTGGGAGACGCCGGCACATCCTTTGACCTATTGACATGTTAACGCAAAGCATCGAAACACCCGGGCATTTGGGAAACAGATGAGCCATATCCTCCGCCTTTTGCATTTTGCACGTCCCCCAAAAGCAACTATAGTCAAAAAAAGAAGCATTTATCTCTTTGAGGCGTGTGAGCAAACTGTGTGACTAAAGCACTCACTGTGTAATCCCCCCCAACAGGGTGGGATGATACCATCGCTGCAAACAGCAATCACAGATAAAGAGATAACTCATTTGACTGCATAATAAACAGATGAGTCAGGGACTATTAATTTGCATCTTATCTCGGCCTTGTCGGAGTTTCGCAAAATAAACTAATTCGACGCAGTTTCCAGCGCCGACTAATAAGACAACAGGTCTGTAGAATAACCGGTTGCGACACAGGAAAAAATGATCCGTTTTTTAAATGGTGACGGTGATGTATAAAGTATTAAAGTTCCTGAGCTGACAGTTTGGTTTGCCCTGGCATGTAATTACTGTAAATGCATGCTAGAGGGAGCTAATTAATAAGGCATTTGTGAGTTGAAAGGGCCCTTTTTGAATACAGCTCAGCTATCATTTTACTCCTAATACAGAACTGCTTAGAATTAAAGTCGTATGAGTGGATAATTATGCTAATGAATCCATTTAGATGAAAGATATGATGACAGGTTATATTTGGAGGAAATGACAGCGGGTGCTTTATGCATGCTTTCTGCACCCAGGACCTCGCGTCCACCGGTTCTTCACGTTGGGTCGTCGATCCAAAAGAAACTTGTGTGAAGTTGCGACGGTATGTACAGAGAAATAGAATGAACGCCCTCCCGCAGGACCCCGGGATATTAAAAACGACGTCTCTCGCCATTGTAATTACCTTCAATCGGGCAGGCATCAATTATTTATACTTGATTTTATTTTATTATTATTATTTTTTGCATAAAATATATTCTCTTTTCTCTGCTTAAAATCTCTCTCTCTCTCGCTCTCTCTCTCTCTCTCTCTAATTCTCATTTGCATAGCTCAGCAGCCCTTGTTTCCATGTGCACACGGCCTCTGCCCCCCGAAAACACTTGCCGTTGAGCGCCCCGCTCGCCCAAACCAACACAGGCCTGTGTGTGTGTGTGTGTGTGTGTGTGTGTGTGTGTATGTGTATGTGTATGTGTGTGTGTGTGTGTGAGTGTGTGTGTGTTATGTAAGACACACTATAAATAGGTTCACCCGGGATCTTTTGTCTTTACCTGATTCGCTCTTAGCCCAACAGTTTTTTATTTCTGGATAGCGCTGTGGAAGCTAGTGCGATGTGGAGCCGGCCGTTTCCATAGTTACTTTTGTTAGCTGCGAGCTCTGATAATTCTTCATCTGTTTCCCTACACGTCTGTTGCGAGCCGCTTGTTTCAACCTATTTGCACCGCAGCTCCTGCGTCGAGGCTCCGATGAATGCAACCACCGCTAATTACTTGCACTCATTGCGTCAATCGGCCAAAAATGCACGTTGTTATGAACAACTTGTGGGGTATTTGTCATCTGTAGCCAGAGAAACGCTCTTGTTTTTTTGGTATCTTGGGAACCAACATTAGTAGATAATGACGTTGTTGTGTGTGTGTGTGGTTTTTTTTCCTCCTTCGACCCCCAATATAAATGTCGTTGCCTCCTGTCCATGAGGCTCACTGTGCAGAGGGAATTCATCTGCTGACAAAATCCCACCGCGCGAAGTCACATCATGGCATTTTTAAATATGTATACTATCACCGTGGCATTTTTACGGATTTATCATCAATCCTTCAAGCGGTTAGATAACAGCAGGTATCGCTGGATCGGGCCCAAGAGTTTTCTCCGTCTCTCGGAGAGCTTTTCAGCGCGGATGCTGCAGGGAAGAGGGCAAGTTGGGAGCAACGCTGCCGCGGTGCGTGGGCGAGTCTGGGGGCATGCTTGAAGAATCACCGGGGCCTACCGCCGCCATGACGCTCACCCACCTTACTGGAGATAGCACGGAGCGAAGGCAGCTGGGGACCAAGGTGGGCGAACGGGGAAGTATTTTTGGAACACATGGGAAACCTGCCACACCGGCAGCAGCATAGGGGCCTAGTACCGGGCTTCCCTAGCCCACTCCCACACTCCAAGGGAAAGAGAGAGAGAGAGAGAGAGAGAGTAAGAGAGAGGGAGGGAGAGGGACAGGGAGAGAGACGTTTCTTCAAAAGAAGAACCACGCTTCCGCTTCCTCTCTCTTCACTTGCTCTCTATTGCTTTTTCAAAAAACCTAATGTTCGGATGATGATACGCTATATGTAACCGTGCAAAGGCCAAACATGATAACAGGAGAGACGGAGAGACAGAGGCACCGGGGGAGAGAAAGGGAAAGAGAGATAGTTAGAAAAAAAAAAAAAAAAAAGGACTTGGCAGCTGAGGCGAATGCCTTTTATTTATAGCAAGTCGTGTTTCCGGGAGAGGTTTCTGTGGTGTGAGTACTCCCAATCCATTTTTGCGGTATCTTACAAGCCCTTTTGTGTCCAGGTTTAGATGGAAGACTTTCTCTTATCCAGCGCCTCTGGGGGAGATTTGGATGTGGGACATGTTGTCAAAATGTGATTTGGGGGAGGGAGATGCATTGCTCCAGCGCTTGCCACCTTGGAATTTGCTGGATTGCTCCAGAAATCGACTTTGCATTTGAAAAATTTAATACCATTTATGGAAGGTACACCGCAGCTTTAATGCTTTAATGGTTCAATATGAATGTAGAAAATGAAATATAGTATATAAATATAAATCCCGCACTTAACACCACAGTCCCAATGCCTGCTGACTTCTGACTGTGTGAAAGTTGTAGTTATTAAATCTACCCTTTTGAGATAATAATAGGTTTTAAATGCCTTTTTCAAAAATCAGTGACAGTCTTTATTTTGATGTATTGGCAGAAGGTAGGCTTGTACACCATGTTTAGTAGTCGTGGAGGATGAAACCCCCTTTGATATATCTCCATCTTAACTATTAGAAATCATAAACGCATCCCCCACACCCAGCAATTATAACTGCATACACAAACAGCACACATTGAGCGCTGGGGTTTCTGGGGTGACGGGGCGCTGGCGGGTTAGTGTGGGAGTGATTGTCCGGGAGGTGACCGGGTAGGCACCCTGCCGGCTGTGTTCCGGTCCTGGTGTCGGGTGGTTTCTGGCCCGCTGCGACTCGGAGCGCCGTGGTGGCTGCTTGTCATCGTGGATGTAGGTTGCGGTGCGGGAGGTGGCAATCGGCGGGTGGCCCGGGCGCCTGCGGTCGTGGAGGGGCCACATATCTGGCTGTCTGCAGGCGATGGCGGGGCTCAGTTTGCCACGGGTGGGTTTGAAGTTGGCCCGCACCATGCACACTCGGCTACGTAAGTGAGCGCTCGGGGCTTTTGGCCAGGTGGGGCATCTCGCCAGGCACGGTACGGCGGGCCTCGGGGCCTCGTCTTTGCGCGGGCCATGATGGGCGGTTGGTCCTGGCGGGGTGTCGGTCTGTCGGCGTGCGACCTGGCTCCGGGCCTGTGGTCCGTGCCTGGCGCCCACGGCCCGGGTTCTGCACTTGCAGGTGCGTCTCACGCCTGCACATGGGGGTGGGTTGTATGTGTGCGCCTCAGGGGTGCAGGGTCACTCCGTGCTCTCTGGGACTGGTTTGTGCACCTCGGGGTCATGCGTGGGTGTTGCTCCGCAGGTTCCCGGCTTCTCTGTGGGATGGGGGGGTCTTCTCTGGCACAGGATGGTGCAGGATGCTCGGAGCGTTCCTGCAGTCATGGGGTGTCTGTACGGCTGCGGGAGTCAGGAGTGGCTGCGAGGCCTTTTCGGCTGCTTGGAAGGGCTACGATATAGTGCCTCATACACCATCTGCCTCGAACACACCCCCAACACCCTCCTGAACACATCCTTCTCGCTTTCGTTCCTTTACTGCCATACCCATCACAGGAAGAGGCCACGTGCCGAATTGCTGTTCCAATTTTCCTTCACTTACATGTTGCCGTCTGATTCATCGATATTTATGTTTTGTCAAGTACATATTGTTGGTTGTCTTTAGGTTTATCTGTCTCACCTGTGGTGATCCCCCGTCTAGGGGAAGTAATGATGATTAGTTGTTTATAGATCAAAACATGGCAAGATCGTTAGATCGAAGAGGGGGATAGGTGGTTGTTCTCTGTAAAAAAAAAAAAAAAAAAAAAAAAAAGCTGTGCTCCTGCCATCCCAAAGGTCGTCCACAGGACAGAGTTGTTGCAACAGTTCTTGATGTAGAGTGAAGAGTGTCATTGTAGGTTGAGAATTGGAACTCAACTTGCAGATTGGATGTCTTGGATGTAATGGCATACCCTGTGTTGTATGCCAAGCCTGCTAACAGCACAGGCAAAAAAAAATTTGAAAAAATAAATCAGAAACTCAAAAAGCAGCACCTCTGACACTTTGACCATGAAAGAAATACAGTAACATTTCAGCTACAAATTCAAGGTTCACTTATTGGAAATAATTGTCCCTCCATTATTTATGGCAAAGACTAAAGTCCACTCTTTATGTGCTTGGACAAAGTGAGAACCATTCTGTGTTATGGAATTGGCAGAAAGCCGCCTTCTTTGGTCTTCAGCTCCCACTGACGAGTGGCCTGGGCCAAGGCAAGGCCAAAAAGAGTCAGAATCCAGTGTAGAAGCTCGAAAACAGAGGGAACGTGGTCCACTGGTCAGGATACTGTATCCTGACCAGTATGTAACTGGTATGGTACATGTGACCAGTATGTAGCGGACGCATGTGCACACACACGTCTTTGTTGTGTGTGTGTGTGTGTGTGTGTGTGTGTGTGTGTGTGTGTGTGTGTGTGTGTGCGTGTGTGTGCACGCGCGCACGCGTGCGTTACATTTCTCAAGCACCCGCCTACATACTGTAGAATAGTGGAAAATCCAATTGCAAACCTCTTCTTATATGTTCTGTACAAGCCTTAAACTCAGATGTGTATTTTATTCTTCATGTTCTTTTTTTCTGGGATGAAATGAATACATTGGTAATAATTGGTAGGAGGATTTGGTACTGAAGTCCATAACCATATTAATGCATGTTCCCCTTGCGCTTTCCTGAAAGGATCCATTAAGTAATAGCGCTTGGATTAATTTCATCGTAGCCACATTCAGTCTTTTCACTATAGCCACCACACCGAATGTTTTTTCTCATGGGTAACCTTTGTTAAACCTTGAGACAACATGGTGTGGAAAAACATTCTCTCCTGAGCTATCTCATGAAAAACGAAAGCCATTCTTTTCTCTCCTCACAGCAGCACTTAAAGAAATACACCAAAGGTTATCATTTAACTTTTACAGGTATAGCGTTACCCGTGCACTTTAATGCCAGTAAGTGCTAACATTACATAAATCCATTACTCAGTCCTGTGCCGTGGCATTTCATGGAAGAGAGGTCACAGCCAGACGGCGGCTAATATAACTTAGTCTCGTGATCTGACCTCTGTGTGATCAGATTGGTTTTAATAGTGTCTGGATTATGTGGAGGCAATTCAGAAAGACTAAACATCTCTGGGCATAGAATTAGGGTGCACGTCTGAGGTGAGAACAATTTGTTCCTCAAAATGTCAAAGCCTTAATGAAAAGGCTTATATGCTTTTATCATACACGCACTTGAAAAAATATGGCAGGACTGCATCACACAGATAATTTGATGTACTGTATTTTCCAGTGCTTTGCCTTTGTAGAAAATCACATCATTTGAATAGCTTCAAAATTCTAAACGTGCCGTCTGTAGTTGGAGACTACACAATGTACTACTTTCCTTGTAGTCTGAACTTAATGAAACGTGTCTATATATCAATATATCACATGTTCTAAATAGAAGAGAACATGTATTTTACTAATGCCGTGTGTCTGCAGGGTTTATTAGGTTTGCATGGTTTTGGTACATTTATCATTTTTACTGTACTGTACATTAATACTTCAAATGCAGAGGATCATGGAGGTCCTCCACTTTATAGTGACCAATAAAACATAATCTTAAATAGCAAGTAGATTCAGAAAATCCCCCAAGTGCTAAATAATGATGCTGTATAAATCCTTACCGGTTGCATAATTGATTTTTAGAACATTTGGCCACTGCGATTAAAAGCTGCACCCCTCTTCCACCACATTTTCCCTTAAAAAAAAAAAAAATACATACAAATACAATACACACATATATATATATATATATATATATATATATATATATATATGACAATGAGATTAAAATGCATGCAAAATTGATGTTGGGAAAGATGAGAATGCCCAATTGGGATGGATTTTATTCCAGGTTTATTTAGCATTGTAGATAAATGAAGGTTTTTTTTCTTACAAATTTGTTTATTTATGCCTTCTTACTTAGTTAGATAAATACTTATTTATCTTGCTTACTATTAGATTCAACAGTCACTTTGCCTGTGATCCAGTTTTTAGGATAGGATCATGGTTGCACCACTGTCCATGGTGCTGAAATGGTTGACGCTACACTGGAAATAAATGATTGGATTGGAGTTATTGGATCAAAAAAAGCTTTAATTTGTTAAACCTATATTTTTTACGGTTTCACAACTTGAAATGCAAGCTTTTTTTTTACAGCGTACATTGTTTATTTGTTTGACAGTCTAGTCCTATGAATGAATATCGACTTTTTGTCATATAATATATATGCAATATACCCACAGATCGTACAGTGACCAGTGGAAAACTGAAACTGCGTTGGGGGGTTGAAATGTCATGTGAGCTGCTGGGTTCAACCACTGAACACACTGGGGGTATTATTGACTGTCTTCACTCTTTAAAGGCCAGGGCTGCGTTCAAATTGTGTTTTTGCCGCTTTGGTCTTCGAATAAACGACCACATATCTCAGTGACCACACGAGAGAGAGAATGAAGGAAAACAAAGATAAGTAGTCGCCAATCAACAAGTTGTTTGTTATGTCAGAAATGCAGAGAAAATGTCCCTTATTGCAAGACAGTTGATTCTTCAAAAAAAATGGCAAAAACAGGAAAAAAAAAAAATCTGAGAGACAAGACAAGTTAGTTGAATTCCCTAGTTTACCCACAAGAAGCTGAGCACATACTACATAAACCTCATCAAGCCTAGATAAATTATTGTTCCATTATATAGTAACTGTGCATGTTCAGAAATGTTATAAGATAAGATAAGATAGATGAGATACGATAGATAAGAGAAGATAGGATAAGATACAGTAAGATAAGATCAAATAAGATAAGATAAGATGAGATGAGATAACACAACACAACACAACAAAGTATAACATAACATAAGAACAGATAAGATAAGATAAGAAAAGATGACATAACACAACATAAGATACGATAAGATAACATAACATAAGATAACATAACAAGACAAGATAACATAAGATAACACAACAAAACATAGGATAAGATAAGATAGCGTAAGATAACATAACATAACACAGCGTAACATAAGAACAGATAAGATAAGAAAAGATTACACAACAACATAAGATAGGATAAGATAACATAGCAAGATAACATAAGATAACATAACATGAGAACAGGTCAGATAAAATAACATAACATAACACAACATAACATAAGAAAAGACAAGATAACGTAACACAACATAACATAAGATGAGAAAAGATAACATAACATTACATAATATAATATGGGGGGGGGGGCGTTCTTCTCCTTCTTCTTCAACTTATGTTAAATAAGTAGAAGACAGAATACAAAAAATATAATAGCAACATAACAACATTACAATGTGTAACAGCTCGTAGACAAACCCACAAGTACACCGGGAAGAACTTACAATCAAATAAAAGTAGAATCAAAGTATGAAACAAAAGGCACTATTTGATGTTTTAATTACATACAGGACTGAAGCCCCTCACATCTCCCGCTGTCTGTCGCCGATGTTTCTACGTCTGTCCCTTCCACCTGTCTCCCTTTCTTCACCAAGACTCTTTCCACGCACGGGAGGCCGTTTCTCACACACACACACACACACACACACACATGCACACACACACACACACACACACACACACACACACACACACACACACACACACACACACAACCTGTCTCACGCTACACGCAGAGTGTTAATCCACAGTAGTAATGGGATCTATCAAATAGTTGCTCTTCCTTTCCTTGCTGCCACTTGTTGCGACGTCACACCTCTCGCTCCTTTCTGGGGGGGGGGGGGGGGGGGGGAGGGAAAGCCCGTCACATCCGCTGTCCATGTATGGGCATGAAGTTTGCACGCGGCGGGGAATCCTCTCAGTGGAGGTGATGAATGGGAGGAGGGCCGCGCGCGCAGCGCAGGGTATAAAAGGAGCGAGGAGGGAACCACAGCAGCACACACAGAGGAGCTGCACAGCGCAAGGATAATTGTTTTTTTTTTTTTAAGCTGACACCTTTTCGTGACACATACCACTCTGGATATCGGTGAAATCATCTGGGGTTAAAGGAGAAGAATTTGCATTTTTTTTTTTTTTTTTTTTTTTCTTTTTTGCCGTTGTTGCTTTTTATTTTATTATTTTTTTTTTTTCCGTTTCTACATCACTCAGAAGAGACTGATTCATCAAGAAAAATAGCATCCACCATTATGTTGAACAATATGGATTTGAATTCTAAAGATTCATTCTACCCCCAGTTTGAGAAATGCAACAGTTCTTCCATTGGAATGGAAAAAGGCGCGCGACAAGACACCCAGAATGTATATGGGGATGCGGATCGGGGGGCACCTGCTCAGTTTGGACACGGTGAGTTCGCATCACTGCAAAAAACAAACAAACAAACAAACAAACAAAAAAAAAAAACAACAAAAAAAAAACATGCAGGGCTTGCATGCATGCAATCATAAAAAAAAAAAAAATCGATATTTCAGAAATGTTGGATTCCGAAATTGAAAAACGCTTCATGACATTCGGCAGCGAGTGCATTTATGTAACAATGCTTCTTTCATTTTTTGGAAAGTGCAACATTGGTAACAAAGTTTTGTCTGTTTTAATTCAACAGAGGGAGTCCCTGTTACCCTCAAAACCGAAGCCTCCAACTCGGAATTTGCTTTCAACCCCTGCGAGCGTCCAAAAGACACCTACCACCCCTCCACCCTCTCATACTCCGGGAGTTTCTATGTCGAGGCGTCTCAGGCGGCTCCGTGCTGCACGGAAACGCTCCTCAACATGATCACGGAGATCGTCGGTATATCGACGTTGCCGATCTCGGAGATGCAACAGGGTGACACCGGCCGGGGCTCCTACCCGTCCCCCGCGCCGATGGACAGCGGCCACGGCGCATTTGGGGAGGCTGGCATGAAAAGGCCACCCTACAGCTGCTCCAGTGCAACCCCTCCTCTCTACCCCGCGGACCAAAGCTGCGCTCCTTACGCTGGGGACCAGCCCCAGGATTCGACCTCCTCGCAAATCAACTTTGAATCCTCCGACGCGCCGAGTCAGAAGGGCGTTGAACCAAAGTCAGAAGCCGCATCCTTCCCCGTGGTGGTTAAGAACGAGTTCGAAAGCAGCTGCTACGAGTGGGGCTCTTTTAAGTCTGACTATTTGGAGACGGGCTTCCAGACCGAAACCTTCCCGATGTCCAGCGATTTCCCCCCCGAGCAGCAAATGGATGTAAAGGAACTCTTGGACACCTTCCCCCCGATGTGTCCTCACCCGGAGATGGAGTTTAAAGTGGAAGGGGGCATCAAACAGGAGCCCTGCTTCTCCGAAACCTGCTCCCAGAGCTTCCCAAACCCCCTGTACACCTACACAGCACCGATGGGTCTGTCGTCCAACCTGAAACCAGTGCCGTTCCCGGGTGAACTGCAGGCGTCGTCCAATCAGAACCAGTGCGACCCTTTATACACGTCTCCGGCCTTACCCACCACCATAGACTCCATTCTCTATTCTTCCCTGCTGCCGGACTCCTTTGCACAAAATTACACCCGTGTGCCCAAGGCCCCCCGGGCCAGAAAGAGCCCCGCCGCCTCCACCGGCCCCGCCAAGGAGAAGCCCTTCACCTGCCCCATGGAGAGCTGCGACCGTCGCTTTTCCCGCTCGGACGAGCTCAACCGGCACATCCGCATCCACACCGGGCACAAACCCTTCCAGTGCCGCATCTGTCTGCGCAGTTTCAGCCGGAGCGACCACCTGACCACCCACACCAGGACTCACACCGGCGAGAAGCCGTTCTCCTGCGACGTCTGCGGGAAGCGCTTCGCCCGGAGCGACGAGAGGAAGCGACACGGGCGCGTCCACCAGAAACAGAAGGAGAAATTGGAGCTAAAGCCACCGGTCAGCAGCGCGTGGCCCTTCACCCTCCCAGAGGCGATGTGAGGAGCCGGCCGCACCTCCAGTCGGTCAGGGTTGGGATCATTCCGTCTTGGAAGATGAGCCAGCTTGTTGTGATGTGACACGTCCGCCCATGAAGTTGGTGTGACCTGCCATGGTCGCAGCTCTCTTCAAATGAGGTTTTGCCAATATGGCAAAATGCAGAGAGAAATAAGACGCTGTTTTTGGAAATATAGCCTGCTGTGCTGTCGGTGGCTCTATGCAATGATGCATTATTTGTAAAACTGAGTCCTCGGCGCAGCAGTGACTTGTTGCGGAGTCAAAGCTCAGTGCGGCTCATTGCATGGCTGCTGTTCAGCACCTCTTCAGTGGACAGCTCCAACTCCAACACGGTGTCAAACGGGGACGTATTGCACTTACATTGAGAGATTATAAACTTCTGACAAAAAAAGCAACAACCTTATTTTGCGCTTTTAGGGTTTTTAGAGCAATGGTTTGGACAATGTTTCTAAAATGCATGTTTGTGTCAATGTTTTCTTTCCCTTTTACTTTAAATGGAATATGTCAAAGTCCAGCTATAGTCCTTTTCTCTTCTAAGAGGTAAATGTAGACTAACATAATATATTGGCTTTGACCATAAAGCTGTCCATTTTTTGCCAAGATTTGGTGTTTTGTTTGTTTATTATTTTTTATTTATTATTTGGATGTCACTATCCTTTGTGTTGTATTATGATTGTTTCAATTATTACAGTTGTGAAAGATATATCATAAATGGATAATAAATATATTTGTATTACTGTACTTCTTTGTATTTTTATAGCTAACTGTACATTTTATATGTACTAAATTTGAGCTTCATTTTTTTAGAGCAAAATGAATTTGGAGTCATTCAAAAATGTTTTGCTTTAGGAGGGCTTTGGTTTAGCCATACAATATTTTACAAGTGTTACAAGCATTATGTCTTTGACCTGCTGATCTTAAACTGAAAGCGACCAGGAAATACACAGATGTGGTATGAATTTTCAAGTATGTGATTTTATGGTTTGTATAGAATTATGTTTAATCGAGCTAGACATAACTTGCAGAGCATAAAACATTGCTTTTGAGTAATCAGGTAGCACACATTGCTGCGGGTTTCTGTGTATTTTACCCCGGAGATAAATACGTTTGGCTCCGGGTATTATTTGCTGGAGATGCTGAAATGTTCACTTAAGCAAAAACAGTGGTGAGATTTTGGTGAAATTATCACTAACAGTCAGGGTATTGCAAAAAAGTGATTTAACTCACCTTAAGTTATATTAACTGTTTAAATAAACATTTTGTACATACACAGTTTCTACAATACTTAAAAGTAATATTGATGTTGTTATTTTTTATGAAATAAAAACTTTATGAATAAAATAAACATTTTCTGAAAGTCACAAGAGTTGTGTGGATCTTGACGACTGACTGTGATAATCCAAATGACCATTTCTTCCTTCCCAGTCAGTTGGTGTTATATAAGCGTGAAGCATCATATGGGCGATGAGTGAGTCTCCCTAAAATACACAATAGCAGACCACCTGTGGCACCACATAGAGCAGCCCCAACATCGACATCACCTCTTCACGCTGTGACTCACGAGGACTTTCACTGGAGCATAGAGTAAACAGCCTGTCTCTTAGACTGCAATTCTGAAGCTTCTTCACTTGGCTTCTTTGATTTGTTATTCAAATGCACAACATTTATTATATTTCATCCAAATGCATATTTATCCCTGCCCTACCAAAGAGAATATCTGATCAAATAATTAATTCCTTTTTTATTTCAGCCAGTCATTTTCACAAGATAGGTACAGGAGAAATGTTCCAAATGCTGTAAATGCAGTGTTCGCTCGACCCGACCTCCTCTTCTCAAAGATCTGGTTAATGGCTTCCCTGCTTTAGTTTCACACTCTGTTTTCATATTGCACAGTTACATACTTTATTATTTTTAAAGTGAGGCCATGTATCTAATTGGCAATATTTTCCTGCTTGCTGTTGTTTCCAAGTTACAGCGATGGGTCTCTAAAGTTCAGTGTTTATTCAATTTAAGAAGTAATAAAGCATTAAAATATACACAGCATTTCATCACATGGAACACCTTCAGTCTAACAATACTTAAAAAAAATGGAGGCTTTACATTTTAGAGCATAAGGCACACAAGAGAGGGTTACATTCTTTAAAAGAGGGGCGCTGCACTCCAAGTGGGATTAAAAAAAAAGGGCTCCAGCCTTGTATCTCGCTTGAATGCCAAACTCTTGCAATCTGTGATTGTTAGGCAGACAGCACACAGGCAGGAGCAGTAGCAGGGACTCCGTGGTGTTGAAAAGGACACCCAGGGGCCTGTGACGCAGCCGACTGGCAGAACAGCACTTCGCTAGCCCACGGCAGTGCGTAAGCGCCTGCGTTGCTTGTGGCTGACAAACATACAGTAGCAGCGTGAAACACATGGAGCTCCGTGAATAGTATGTGGCCATCTTGTCCTGTCCATCACTCATCATCACTTATAAATGCACGGGGCCCAATAAGGGAACATTCTGTTTGGCGTGCGTGTTATTTTAGTGGCCCCCGGCGTTCTTCTGTGATGGGTGATTGAGGTTTTAAATTGTAGCACTGTGCAGTCACACTGACCATTATCCACACACTCCAAGACTCAAGAGTTATTGAACTGTGGCCACCGCTGGAATTTCTGCATTGGGCAGCTCACATTCACATTTGCATACTGTAAATTGCTCTTGAAAGATGGGCGCTGTATGAGTTTCAACTTAAGCAAGCTGCATTGTCGTTTATTGAATGCCTCTACTATATCACACAGAATGCTTTGTATATGACGCTTGGTTAGAATAACACGAAGTTCTTTCCTTTGCATTGACTGGCATCTGTTGTTTCAGCCTATGTATACTCCAAGGGTGTAATTGCAGAGGCGATTAAGTAATTGTGTTGAAAGGGCTCGTGACCGCTACTCAGCATCATGCTTTCTCAAAATGTTGATCCCATCTGCTCTGAATAGTAGCCTATTAAGTCCATTAGTCCATTTCTATTACTTTGCCGTGCTAACACGTTAACATTAAGTCTGTTACGCTGGTATTTCATGTAAAAAAACATGATGTCACTTCTTCATTGTCTCATCCAATTAATCGCTTCAAGGTTTGCTTTTGGATCAGTAAATTGGACTATTTATGTGCCGTGCTAAATTTGTATTTTGGCTCATAGTTGAATAAAATCAAAATGGTCATGAATTAAAGGATTAAATGGACTCAGATTCTGAGGATCACTGTCAGTGAGGGGCGCTGTGTTTGGTTCTTGCCGGACAAACCTTTTTCTTGTTTTTCTATAACCAAAAGGGTTTAGTTATTTTGCATACACCTTTTCATCTTTTTTCCTTCACAGTACATAATCAAATGCTGATTTTTGGTCGGTCCACTTAATCTAGGCTGATAATTGTGGCACGCTACCCCCACTGTAGCGTCAAGCTGCAAAAGGCAACGACATTATGGCTGTTAAACATCTGAAGCGCGTCTTAAGTGTGGTAAGCACATCCCCAGTGGTCTCTGAAGAGCCGAACATCCCTTTTATCCATGCTTGAACTCCAAACAATCCCATCTCTACAACAATAATCCAATAATGACTTTGAAATGTGTCCAAATGGATTTCGTTGGTTGTATCCGAGGCTGTTCAAGGAATGGGTATCGGGTCAACTCAAGAGCCTATTAATAATCACAGTCCTACTTGAGACGGTCCATATGGCCAAACAGGCTCATTTGCCTCTTCGATTGATATATTGCGGGGTAATCACTGTGTAATTTTATGCGCACCTTTAAAATGGGCACTAGGGCACGCCATGGTCCTTGGGGAGGGCTTCGTAATCAAGGTGCATAATCACATGGCAGTAATGGCAATCAAGCTTAGCAGATTAATTCCGCAGATCACACGGCAACCCATTGGTCCGGTGTCTGATCATGAACAAGGTGTAGGTGTTCTGGAGAGTTCAGGTGATTAAGAAGAGAACTGCCGCGATGAGAAGGAGCTTTTTATGCAAATATTATACAGTAAAGTGACTAATTCTCTCTATTGCTCCGGTGCCCGAATTATTCAACTGTATTGCTGATGAGGCGAAGGACGGCTAGGTGGACTAACTTTTCTCAGCTCCTCCATAAATTACATGTCAGCCCCGAGTCAAGGAGTCTTGATAATCTTTTTTTATGCTGCACCTCATCTCTATGGTAACTATGTCAAAGGACTTATATGTTGCAGCCTGAGTGAATGGAGAGATGTGCACATTCCCAAGCTCGCTGAATGACTTCATGACAATTCAATTACTCCGCAAGTAAATTCACAGCTGCCCTTGAAACAGTTCACGTCTGGGCTCTAAAAATGTGCCATCTGTATTGTGTTGCTCCATGTTGCGCTGTGCCGTTTTGTGGTGGGCTTTGTAAGCTTATTTTGCTGAATATTTGAACAACCGCTGATGTTAAAAGTTCATATCCGAGCGCCTTGTTTTAATCCATTCTCTGAAGAGTCAGGAGTCGGGGCGTTTAAAGCAGAACAACAAAATCGCAATGAGGGAACATCTTATTCACAGATGACCTCACAGCTCTGTAGATCGTTGATCTGTAGATAAAGATCATTTGTTCCGACTGATTCGAGGGGGAAGATGGAATAAATGGCAACAACTCTAAAAATCATCTCCATAAAAATAAACATTTATGGTCTGACAATAACAGCCATTGTCAGCTCCTTCTTCAGGACAATACCAAGAGCCTTCCTGGAGCCACAGGTATTGATGGCAGGACAAAATGCTGAGAGGAGGCTTCCTTTCAATACGAACACATTCTTCCTTTAACCGTCCCTCAACTTGAAATGGATGGTCATTGATGTCACTCCGCTTGGCACAGTAAACATTCCCCCAAAACTGTTCCAACACGTCATGAACAACGAGGCTTGTTAAAAGCGATTGTCTCCGAGCATGCCGAGTTGATTGCCGATATTTTGTCGCTCTTCGATTGGCATTCAGGGATAATAATCTTAAAGCTGATTGGGGTAAAAAGGAACTATTCGATATAACTAAATGTTATCTGAGTTATCATTTCCAAAAGGCACACAACTCCGGACCCTGCTGTTAATTCCGGTAACGGCATTTGTCCACCAGAGCTGTAAGTTATTACTTTTAGTGCTTTGACATTTCCACCGGCAGCAATACGACATGTCGGTGACGGCCGTGTCAGCGCCGGCACCGAGCGGACGTCTCAGCGGTTCCCTTCCACAGTGAGGAGCAGACGCAGACTCGGGCCGAGGCGGCGCGGCTCACAATGGCTCGAACGCGGCGAGGCGGGAAGAAACGCGTTACCGAGTCCGAAAATATCCCTGTATATATACTCCCCTCAGCGAGAGAGAGCCCGGGAGAGAGAGAGAGAGAGAGAGAGACATAGAAAGACTGAGAGAATGTGTGAGGGTTGGAATTAATGCTTTTAATGTATTTTTGTTCCTTTGTGAGTGAGTGCGTGCGTGCGTGTGTGTGTGTGTGTGTGTGTGTGTGTGTGTGTGTGCCAGTCTATGGTGATGGCCAAGCTGTAATCACGAGGAATCAAAGCCCAGGCTGGGACGGTGGAGACGAGCAGAGGAAAAAGTGAGTGGGCTGAGCGTTCTGGGCTCATGCAAGGTACCCTCGCTGTAAAACAGCGCCAGGATTTGCATGCGCTTACCAGCCTCGACAACAGCAATGTATTCTGCATCTAAATTAACCATCAAACTCAAGCATATTACTTAGCGGCGGCATGAAATGTATGCAAAACGTCGCTACTTCACCATCAACAGCGCAATTTGTCTGGCGGAGCGATTGTTTCAATGCCGTTCCAATGTGGATGGATTTGAATCATAGGTGACGGGAAAAACCAACGCAGCCCAGCGCCTATAGTTCTTTCCTCAAAGGTGAAACGCGACGTGGATTTCGGGGGCCTGTTTTTGTCATGTTTAATTCTCGCTCTGCATGTTTTCAACCGCGTCGGACGTCTCCGCATGAGCTGCACCCGAATACATTTTCGAGTTCAAGCCAAGGGAATGGTCATCGACTTCAACAAACTCCGACTTTTGCCCTCCCGTCCCTCGCAACTCCCAGCAAGGCATTCTTTTAGGCCTGTTCTACCTGCTTTGGCCTGAGCTCAGGGTGGCTGAGAAGGAAAGGATTGGGAAACGCTTGCCGGAGTGAAAGCAACGCACAACCCGCCACAACGCACAACACAAAGCTATTCAGAAACGTTTGTTTTTTTCTGTGTTGGCCTTGTTTACAACAGGATTTTATTTATTTATTTTTATTTTTTGGCAAATTCTATTCTAGATTTTCTTCACCCGCCACTTAGATTTGGCTCGCACATAGATTCCCAACCGTTTTCAGAGAATAGCCAGGAGTCAGTGTTCAGCGATCCTTAAAAGGTAGAGATTTTAAGATAAGAGAGGGAGTTCAATTTCACTCGCAGGAAAATCGTTTAACGCAGTTTTAAGACTTGAATTATTTCTTTATTCTATTCATTTAGATTGTCTCCAAACTTTTACTTCTTGCCACAGCCATCTAATCCCACTGGTCCCAACCGTGACCCACACTTTTAAGTGTAGTTAATAAAGTTATAAAATAGTACAACAGGGTCCATGTGTTTTTATATATTGATTTATATAAACAGTTTTATATTGAAGGACCACGTGGTCACATGACTAGAGCTGATCACTTCCTGTTTGCACCTCAGACTGAAGATATCGAGGCAACAATGCCCAAATGACAAAAAATAAGTAAGACATGTGATCATTCAATTCAGCATATAAAAATCGTAATACAAGCATACGATTTATCTGTTAAGATTATAAGATTATCCTGACACATGTCATTGGCATTTAAATGTAATTGACTTCCAGCTCTGAAGTTTCCTGTGTTTTTATAGTTAAAAACAACTGAAAACAAAATACAGTTTATACCATGTTAAAAGAAAAGAAAAAAGGAAGAGTTTCATTTGTCCTTAATTCTTTACCTTCATTTAAGAACCCGCCTCATTGATCCATAATGGCGGGTTCCAACCCCCCAAGTGGCTTTCGGCTGCCTATTAAATGTTTATTTCATCGAGGCAGGAAAATATACTGTACATGGCCTTTTGGTCAGTACAAGGTCATATTGGGCTCATACGTGTGCTGTTGAAGTACCTTCCTCTCAGTTCCACCTCCCGTCCCTTATAGTATTGTACTGCAAAGTTGTTTTTTAAAGATTTAATTAAGTTTTCAAAAATGACACCAAACCAGGAATCACATGTGCAAACAAAAACCCAAAGCACGATAAGAACCAAAAATAGACAAAAGACAACAAAATAATAACTACAGGACTCCCTGCAAAACACCCTACAAGACGCCAACATTAGTAATCCTACTAAGTTAAGAACTTAACCCACTTAAGTTAACGCACGCATATACTGTAAATATTCTTTGTTTCCATAGTTTAATATGCAGCAAACTATAACACAGACACATCGCTACAGATTATGGCTCTTACGCCCAACTGGCTTTGGCATAGGGTTGCCAACTGCCCCCTATTAGCCCTGATTAACTTATCAGGACGTCCTCTTAATTGGGATAAATTGGTTTGTCCCATACTGCTACTCAATTCTGATCACCGAGACGACACTTTTCTAGATCCTACATCTGATACAACAGCAGCAGCATATCATGTGCTGATCACGCCATGGGTGACATCACTTGTCATCCAATCACAGGCCTCCTAATGCAGATCAGTTTGTACGTATAGTGTAAATGCGCAAATTCCTGCAAAAAAAAATAAAATTTAATAAATAAAAAAGGGAATGTCTGGTGTTGTACCAGTTTGGCCTGTGCAAATATGGAAAAAGTAGACTTGGTGAGTCATGCACCTATTTTTCTATTGGGATTTTTTTGATCATTTCATTTTGAGATTTATTCACATAAGCTTACATGATGATACCGTTTTAGTAAATGTATGCACTTTTTTTTTGCCTTTCCAATTGAATAAGAATATGAATATACATTGTATATTCACACAACACTGTACCCACACCCCCATGGCACCGTTTGTCCGGTATTTTGTCCTGTAAAGTTGGCAACCGTACATTGACGGTGTTATTTTGCTTTTCTTCCGCTTGCTGAAATGTTTTCCTTATTTATCTATTACTACATTTGCGTTTTAAGATATCACTCGATAGATTGTCAGTCCATGTTTTCCATGTCAATATAGAGGTACTTTGTCATAAAGACCGTTAAAGTCTGGATGGAAGATGCAGATACCACTCTTCAAGACTAGCTCCAACACACTGACTGGAAAGGGTTTTTTGCTGATGCCACCAAGGACTCTCATACCAACATTCACACAGTAGCCAAATCTGTCATGGATTACCTTAACGAGTGTGCAGACGAAGTGACGACACATAAATCAGTGAGACCTGGGAGACCAGGAGGCCTACAGCTCTGCCTGATCCAATCTGAGGAAAGGAATATCCAGGGCCAAACACAACTACAAGCAAAGGATTGGAGAGCACTTCAACTCCTCCGACCCCCGGCGTATGTGGCAAGGCCTACATACACTCACCAACAAATCCCCATGCAACTCTCAGCCACCCTCCTCCACTTCCCTCCCAGACGAGCTGAACGACTTCTACGCTCGATTTGATCGGGAAAACAAGGAGGCAGCCTTCAAGTCAGCTGTTCCACATGACGAGGACACGTTCCAATTCTCCAACTCAGAGGTCTGCGACATCCTGAGCAGGGTGAACGCTCGGAAAGCTGCTGGCCCTAATGGAGTCCCCGGACGTGTGCTGCGAGCCTGCGCAGAGCAGTGGACTGGTGTCTTCACTGACATCTTCAACATGTCACTAGCCCAATCAACAGTCCCCCACAGTTAAAAATCTGCCACCATTGTTCCGGTGCCTAAACACTCTCCAGCCAAGGAACTGAACGATTTCCGCCCTGTTGCACTGACACCCATCATTGCAAAATGTTTTGGGAGGCTGGTCCTCTCACATCTGAAAGCCTGCCTGCCCCCTTCACTGGACCCGTACCAATTTGCCTACCGACGCAACCGATCAACTGAGGATGCTATCTCCACAGTGCTCCATCTGGCACTCACCCACCTGGATAGCCCCAAAACATGTTATAATGCTGTTTATTGACTTTGGTTCTGCATTCAACACTGTGATCCCCTCCAAGCTGATCTCCAAGCTCAGCCAGCTTGGCATCAGCAACTCACTCTGCAACTGGATTATGGACTTCCTTGTTCCTTGTTGTTCACCTGTTTCAGTAATTGCCCTTGCACTGATATCGCCTAAAAAACTGCACAACACTTTTTTTAACTGAACTTTTTTTTTTTTTTTTTAATTTTTTTTTATATTCCATAACCTGACCAAAACCTGCACAATATACATATATATACTACATGTATATATATAGTATTTATATAAAATGTCTAGTTATACTCTCTGTACATAATCCCCCTATACTCCTGACAAACCTGTATTTATAACCTTACACTATTGTACGTCATACATCTCTTTTGCCTACATAATTGCACTGAAACACTGTACTCAAATAGCACTTTGGTATTTAAATGCTTCTTTTGCACTTCTGGTTAGACATCAACTGCATTTCATTGGTTCTGTACCTGTACTCTGCTAGTGACAATAAAGTTGAATCTAATCTAATCTCTAATCTAATTGAAATGTATAATGTGCCCAAAAAATCAAAACACAAGATTTCAATGAGTAGCAGAAAGGTATCATGGGTGTCATAGGTTTATTTCCTATTATTAAGATATATCTCCTTATTAGATATATATATCTATACATTGTGCTTTTAGACCGTTTGACCTTCTGTTCCCTTGTTTATTTATTGACGTTTTTAGCCCTTGTTTAGCCAGGAACGACCCAGTGATGGACGGTGATGGTTCGCTTCCAGGGAGTCTGGGTCAAAATGGCAATGAAATAGTTTAAGGTTTTCACATAAAAAAGCAACAACCTCACCTGGTTATATAACAATCATAGAGACAAGAACACCAAGGAATGCCAGACAAGGAGCAAAAGGCATTTGAAAAGATAAAGATACCATATCATACACAGCAGCCATTCGCAAACTTCAGAATGCCGCGCAATTTGAAATCTGAAAATCTTCTGCGTCCCACCCAAACCTTTAATCATGACTCGGATCAACACACGAGTCTAAGATGAAGTAGTTCCATGTATATTTATTATTTTATAAACAGAACAATGCTTTATGAACATCAGGCAATGCAGTGCAAATTAATTATCCATCCATATTCAACAATTTGTAAAGCAACACATGTAAATATAGGGTTAACAAATCAAATTAAATTAATTGGGTTCAATAGAATAATGATGACGAATAACACAGAATTTAAATCCTATGGCTTTGTTTTATTCGTAATTTTTATTTGTAAATATTTGATGACAAATATGTCATGGTAATTTGAAACTTAATTACAAAATTGAAAATTAATAACTTTTTATTAATTTTTTTTATTGTAAATGACCTCTCGCAGCCGACCTGCAGTACCTTCACGGCCAACAAGGGGGCCCACACTTTGCAAAACGCCTACTGTGTATTTCCCAGTATGTCCAAAGCCTATCCACGGTGGAGCAGTCTTTGTTACAGAGCGAAGATTGCTGCTCGGTGGAAGCTGAACGAGTGGGTTGAAAAGAGCACCATATTTTCTTGCAAAGGCCAAGGCAACAAGCCCCTGCACCACCAGGGCTCCTCTACGGAGCCACTCGTTGCCAAAGGGAGAACAACACATGGTCATGGCCACTTGGTATTGCATATTGCGCTCCAAATTCTGTTGAGTGAGCACCAGACACAAGTCACTCACAAGTGCCCTCGTCTTGTTTATTCATGAAAATTATATACAGTGTATTTGGTGTTCCCTTTGAGTGTATCTTGTGTGCCTCTCGAATGAATTAATATCACCGTCCCAGTTATAGAGCGGTCACACATTTGGATCACTCAGGAAAAACAGCAATTAACTAGATTCAGCTCTCAAGGCATGCTTGGTCTTATTTTGCTGCGTGAGACTGTTAACTATGGATATTTATTAAGAATGTTTTCCCTTATTTGAGGCATAGGTCACCATATTGGGATACACTGACATTTCTTTTTTTCAAACTAGGCAATTTGAATCTGAATAACTATACTACAGGCGTGGTATAGTTGCCTTCCTTCACATGTCTTGCACACGCATCAATATTTTTGTTCGTGGTGGCGTTTTCCCCCCTTCACCTTGACCATGGCCACTGCAATGCCGCCGGTGTCTCCTCTTGAAATTGCAAAGACGGACGGAGGGAGAGGCCGGTCCTCCATTACTATTCCTCCTCCGGTTCAGCCCTCTCCGTTTATACATCTCTCCATTTCATCTGGCGCTGCCAACCTGTGCCGTCTCGTGCGAGTCAAGGGCACGGGGCTTTGAGAGAGAGAGAGACAGGGCTCGACTGTTTGCATCGTTATTGTAGGGGTGGACGAGGAATCATTTCAAATAAAGTACGGCCACCTAACACCATTAACGCCATTCCTCCTCGCTCTTCATATCGCGGTCGTCGACTCTTGAATCTCAGCCGATAATGAAGACCGGAGAGTTTCTGGAGCCGGGATAATGAGACGATTCTACAGGCAAATCTGTGATGTGATCTTGCTTAAACGGGGACAATCAACCATTTGAGACCTTAAGTTGCCACTTTCGCCCATTCAACCGTGCACTTCAATTCCACGCCCCCCCCCCCCCCCCGCCCCCACCCCCCCACCCCCACCTCTCGCATTGAGATGTTAAAAGGGTGAAAGCTACATCTGTTGCCCGTGTCATTAAATTCCATACCTGTGCACGCAGCGCACCGGACCTCCATGACGGCTCTGTCCTGCACCGCCATGGCCGCTCGTGCACCAAATGGACTGAAGAGCTTTCATGTCTCCTGAACAGCGCACTCCTCTCATTACCGCTCCGAGTCGCCCCGCATCAAACAGCCTCATTATATTCAACAAGGGAGGAAGCGCAAGTGAGAGAGGAGCGGGGGCTACAAAGTGACTACCAAGTTCAAATAAAAATGTGAACTTTGTGGTTATGCTATGCAAGCAAAACGCCGCGCACCTAGTGCGCCGAGGCCCGGCGGCGCGGGTCGTCTGCCGCGATGAAACAGACAGACACGGAAAATACTACATAGTGTCACAGTCTCTTACCGTCACACTGTAATTCTCACAGTATTAATTGGAGATGATGTTGAAACCTGGACCTCTTACCGTTTTACATGCAAATGCTTTTTTTCCCCATCTGTCTTTTTTTCCCCAATGCATTTACTTATTTAACATTGTGTACGGAATCAAATCCTATATGTAAAATCCCATGTACATCCTATTTACTGTATATAATCTGATATATTGTTTTTATTTGAGGTGAGTGTCATTGTAGTCCCATTTCATAAGGTTGCAAAATGAATGGTGAGTTGCAAATATTACACACATATGGACACATGGACATTGAAAACAAAGCACATTACAAATGACCTCCGGGGAGCACATTTCTCCCTCAGATGAGCTGATGTCTAAACCTCGACAATGTTTTTTTTTGCTTTTCAGGTATTTACACTATTTACATAAAAGCTTCTACTCATAGCCGGTTTCAATATTGAGTGCCAACCGTATGACAAGGCCAGGTTCACAACACAATAAAGCGTTAACTCTATTAACATGGAAATGAATGCAACAACTCGGTAGCCTGTTGTCATACCTACAGCAAAAAGCCCAAATAAGTTGCAGTGAAAAATCACAAGGGCCGTACTTGATAAGACATACTCTTGTTACTATGGCAACATCCATGGCTCAGGCTAAGAATGCAGATATCTGGATAGTCATTGTCATAGTGATACATGGTTCTGCCATACAACCCATACGATGCACCGTGGGAAGAATAATTAGGCTACCAGTTGGATTCTGTTTCATTCACACAGCATTTAAATAATTGAATAATTGGCAATAAATACATACTGAATTTTCTCTACAAAAAAAACACTCCAGCCATGATTCCATCTAAAGGATTATGGATATTGATATACTGTGACTGGTGCAGGAATTATAATTGGATTAAAGTAAATAATTCCCTAATTCCCGAATTTAAATACATTCTTTAAAAGTGATTTACTTTGTCTGGCAATAAACAGGAATTATGAACCAAATTGAATTTTGTTGTCTGTTAATGCAGAAACAGGTTTTGAAAAACAAAATGTTTCAAAATATACATTGGTTGTAGTTTCTCTGCGCTGTTTCAGGTGGATTTGAATGTTTCCCCTGGAAATAAATCAAGCAATTGGATATTCTTTGGGGTTGTGTAAACTGGACCTTTAGGTATTTTGCATAGAAATGTTCAGTGTATTTTATTCATTCAAGTGCTCCCTGAGCCAATTAAAGCTCATCTGGTACAATTTACAAACACTGCACCTTTAGATATCACATCAAAACTAATATGACTGATCATGCGACACAACTAGTTGTAAAGAGGAATACAAACACACAGCATACATAAAACTAGTAATTAGCTATTCATTGAATTGAGAACCTTACTACTATATACCGGTTTCATCCTCTCTTATGTCATCTCATGGAACCAGCATTAACACTAGCTTTGAGGATGATTACCATTGTTATGCTGCAAATGTTTTGTAGGATTTGCGAGCGCTTCCCCGGCAGTTAATCACATTTCATCCATTTAATGAGTGTAATTGGCACTTGAGGTAACAGATATGGACTGTGCTCCTATTGACTTCTATGTTGCCGTGTTGTTTTGCCCTCGGTGGCAAATCTGCGGCAACAGCAAATAAACAAAAAACAGTAAAAAAAAAAAAAAATACAAAAAATACAAAAAACACAAGAAAAAAATCTGCCTCTTTTTTTTTTAATGTAGAAAAACGATCCCATTGTTATTAGAAAGATAACACCCATGCTTACGTAGTGCCCTCTTATCTCTAAGGTCTCTTTCTTTTAATCGGTTAGGAGTCCTTTAAAACCAGTTTGCATGGATCATAAACAGCGCGTCCGAGCTAAAACACATTCTTTTTTTTAAATTCTCTCCCCTTGCTTTGGAAGACAAAGATGCAGGACCGGGCTCTGTTTTTGGGGGATCGTGGTGATAAGGAAATCATCCGATAATAGCGCGCCCATAAAGAGACAATTGCAGACGTTTTACATATTTGCTTGAAAACAGTTTGGCACAGCTAGGCCGCCACCGGTTTAATTGCGTGCATCGCTCCTTGCATATTGCTGGTGCCCCCTGCTGTCAAAACCCCACCAGCAGCTTCTCCCTTCCTCCCGCTTGTTCGTCGCTGGCGATGTGTTTGCAGTCGCGTCGTGCGGCTGCGGCCTAATGATGTGTTTAACGACGGAAGCGCTTTTTGTGCGACGTGAACTATTGAATATACATACTGGCCGGAGACGAACTCCACCAAGCTCATTTGTTTGAGATAATAGGTACCTTGGGGAGCCGTTCCGAACCAGCCCAAGACGGCCCACCCCTCCGCTCCTTCCCTTCATCGTCAGTTATTTCTTGCTTGATTAACGTGGCGACGCCCCTCCGCTAATTGCCTCTTGCGTCCGCGCCGCTGGCCTCGGTGTTCACCGTCCT